>NW_006263664.1:153349-155594 GCF_000469605.1 Apis dorsata | reverse complement strand
TTCTTTGTTTTAAATCTGCTTTTTCTTTTTTATTTCTTATTTGCCATTTTTTAATATTTAAACGGTAACTAATGTAAAATAAGCATTCAAATATTTTAATCCATAAATGTAGTTAATAAATCAAAATTAGTTAGTTTTCGATATTTATTTTTTTACATATATTATATAAAATATTATATATATATATATAAATATATATTTATATATATTTATATTTTTTTGAGCTGGTTCATATATTTTCATATATTTTGAATTTGTTCCGCAAATATAGCATTTCACATTGAATTTGTTATTGTAAGTATATTGAAAATTTTATTATCTACCTAATTAAGTAGAATTTATATTTTATTGTCATTTCCTCGTTATGAAAAAAAGAATATAAATAATTTCATAGATTTTAAATTATTCTTCTCTTTCCAAGAACTACAGTACGAGTTTAGCGTATCCAAGATACCAAGCCTCCAGCATAAGCCTGTGGTCACGTTTTGCAGGAATGGATTCTGTATCAATTGGTCAGACTGCAAGGATGATAACTTCTAGAAAAAATCCCTAATTCCAAATTATGGCACGCGGCGAAGAGGACACTTTCCAATCGAGAGCTCTGGAAATTACATTACTGCAAGAGACCAACTTGGGTATCTGTTCCTCTCCTTTCGTACGAATTTCATCCGGTTAAGACGGCTCTGCTCGGATGAATTTTTTGTCATTCAATTGAGACCCGATATAAGTATTGTAAATTCAAATTTAAATTAACAAAAATCAACTTATGGAGAAAGGACAGGATAAAAGAACTAAGCGAGGAGTCAAGACTTGATCCTACTTTATGTAAAGAAGCCTTATCGTTTCAACCAACTGGTAGTGTTACTGGAGTGAGCTGTTCAATAATATCAGGCATGTTGGAAATCAATTATTAAGACGCCGAAAATGATGTCGCTCGCTAGTCTCGACAAAGTCTATCGAATTTCGGACGGAAAAAAAGGGTCAAATCCCTTATTACTGGAGAAGACTATTGCTCTAGCTAAAGCGAAGAGGCACTTTATAAAGAAAATCAAGAGAAAAATCGAGATACGCAAACTGGCCAAAATTGGAGTTCAAGAGATACATTCAAAGAGGACAATGACCGGAAATATCATTTTCAGAAATTCCAAATCCTCAGACCGACACAAAAGCAGATGCCTTGGCCGACCACCTAAGAGATATGTTACGGGACTCCGGGATAGGAATTGCCCATCAAGACAACAAAACTATGATTGACAAGCCTAAATGACACTATTACTGTGCCGGACATTGTGTTGACAGTGACCAAAAAGGGAAACTTCATCGAAACGGAAATTCAGATAGGACTAATTAAAATAACAGAGAGAAGACTTGGCATCGTTTAATAAGTCTAGTAAATGTGCTGTCTGACAGCCGCCGAGAAGACTATTGTGATAGTGAAGAGATGGAATAGATCTTCATCAGATGGAGATACTAAAACTGGAAATACTGGTACTAGAGATAACTCCAATGTTTCCGTTACTTGGCGAGAGTTGTTGCCAATTGCACAAGTCGGCTTCGCAGTGACTCATTCTGCTCGTCCATGATACAACCTTTGAAGATAAAACCACACCAATCTAACTTTCTTCAAACTAACAGAATCCGTATTATTGTCCTTTGTTGCAGTTAAAATTGTTATCGTTTCAGGTGGAAAGCTGCCATTTGGAGATATCGCACGCATGTCTCCTAAAAATGTTTTGTTCACGGAAACCACGACTTCTACTTCTTTTATAATATTAAAAATTATTGCATTGATGTCAAGTGTTGATTTTTGCTTGTATTTCTGTAAATTTTCCATCTCGGGCAGAACCAAACTCGATTATGACGAGAGAGCCGAATCTTCAAGATATAGGGTGTTTATAAAAATATGGGATACCTTATGGAGGGTTCTAGACATCAAAACGAAACAAAAAAAGTTCATATATACATATATCCGATAAGTCTTAATTAATGAATTATAAGCATTTTAAGTTTACATTAGATAAAGCGAGACGGCGAAAAAGCGAAAACACTCAGCTGAATGCGCAGTACCATATTGTAATATCGGTTGCGTAGCGGAACCCCTCAATGAAAGTAAATATACTGATACTTTTTTTATATAATATTGATTATTTCAAATGAATTTCAGTATAATATAATATAATGTATTATGTAACTCCTTATTTAACAAAAATTAGATAAATTTTAATAAATTCCAGAATTATATACC
>NW_006263664.1:147187-153058 GCF_000469605.1 Apis dorsata | reverse complement strand
AGAATTTAAAGTTCACTGAAATTTTATATGTGGTTTTATTATTGAATGTTGCCAGCAATATCATTATTTCATAGTTGGTACCTATTTGTTTTTCTTCGATATTTCAAATGTTTTGTAAACAGATACGCGCAATCATATATAATTAAATATATTCAGCTAAACCCGTACATTTTTATTTATTGTTTTCACTGCCCAATCAACAGGTTATGGGCCCAGATTACGAAAGAAACAATAAATAATAGATAATAATAGATAATAATAATTAGATAAAATACAGTTAAATTGAAAAAAACACGTGGTTAGTTATCCGTCCGTGAGCAAACGTGAAATATAATCCTAATGGATGTGATGGAGTATTGAATTGTTCGTATTAATAAGAAAAGAAAAGATTGAAAAATTGGGCCTCATGTGCCCCAAAATTTCAAGTGCGCGTTATTTTGAAGTCCTACGGTGCATGGGAAATAATTACAGGTGAATCAATTCTTACCGTATCAGAAAATGATCGACAAATCGAACATGCGCTGTCTGGAGAAAATTCGACAACAGCTCAATGCATAATCACCACATCAGTGAATGAAAAATAATTTTTGCATATTATCAATTGTAAATCGACTAAGGATATATAGAAAAAATTGGAATTTGTTTGCGAAAATCTGATACTAGTATACATATGCTATTGCAGTAATGTACAGTTACCAGAAGGAACCGGATGATGTCGCTACTCACATCGTAAAACTTAAGAATCTTGCACATCGGCTGCAAACTCTGAGTGAGAAAATTCTAAATCAAATGATTATTATTAAAATACTCATGACATTATCTCTGTCATTCAAATACTTTATTTGTGTATGGGAATCAACTCAATCCAAGAAAGAACTCTCACAAATCTTATTTTAAGGCTCACCATTGAGAAAACAAGGACAGGAACCAAAGAAAGGGCAAAGAACATTGCTTTTATTACTAATAAGCATCAATCTAAGAAAAATTTCAAAAAAGGCAACGTTATATCATTCGTGTGTCATTATTGCCATAAATTAGATCATTGAATCAAGGAATACAGAAACCGAAAAGCAGCAATATCAAATGAAAAATATACAGAAAGGAGAAGCATTCATTAGAGCCATGTCTGCAGAATATAATTTAGAAACATCCAGTGATGCATGGCACATGGGTACAACTGAGCACATGTCAAATCGTCGCGAATGATTCTCGTCATATAAAAAAATTTGACACAGTAGAGAATATTAAGATAGGCGATTGAAAATATATTCAAGCAATTGAATCAGAAAATGTTGACATTCTTGCTTTCAATAGAAAAGAATAGGTGCGAAAGTATCTTAGTAATTCACGTTTTTCACGTACCAGGTGAGCCAAGAACATCTTTTTTTAAAGATCAGAAATTTTGCTACGAAGGTTGCATTTTAGGGAAAATGCACAGACTATTATAGCGATATAAAATCTGAATTGAAAACTTATCCATGCAGATCTTTCAGTTCTAATGCAAGAAAATTCGCTTGGAGGAGCTCGATATTTCTTAATGATGAAAGATGGCTACAATTACTGGAGAAGCTTATATTTTATTAAAAATAAATCACAGATCACATCATAATGTCTAGAAATTTTTTTAAGAAGACTTTAGAATAAGCATTTAAAAAAGGAATTAAGATCTTCAAATCGGATAACAGTGAGTTGAGTTCGCCAATAAAGAAAGGAACTAACACGTCGATATGGCATTACGTATCAGAAAATAGTACCATTTACTCCGAAATAGAACAGTTGTGCTGATGGGAAAACAGAACTGTAGTTGACTTAATGAGAACATCGTTACATGCAAGAAAATTGCCAATCAAAATGTGGATTAAAGCAGTTAATTATACTGTTTATATTTTAAATAGAACCGGAACCAGTGGGGAGAAAGGAATAACACCTATTGAACTGTGGTTTAAGAAGAGATCGAATATTTCGAGCCTAAGAACCTTCGGAGAAAAAGTATACTTTTATATTCTTAAAGAGAAGAGACGAAAATGGCGGATATGAAAACATAAAAGGATTCCGGCTTTCTAAAACAGGATAAGTTAAAATACGTAGGGATGTAAGATTCACGAATCAGCATTATGAAATTAATTCAAATGAAGAATGGAAATTAGAGTCAAATATCATATAACATTTGAATATCAGAAAAACGACACAACAAAAATAAATGTCGAATTGAAAACTATTATTCAATCGGAAAACAATGAGCAAATGAATTCAGATGAAAAATCAAATCCAGAAAACAAAAATCAATACAAACTAGACCGACGTTTGAAAGACAGAAATAAAATACGCTGACCAGACAGATTCACGTATGGAAATATTGTGATCACAATACACTATGAAAGCTATGATGATGCGATCACATGTAGCAACACAATTAAATGGAAAGAAGCCATGAGTGACGAAATTGATTCTTTGAGAAAAAATCAAATATGGACATTAGTAAATCCGCCATCAAGTCATAGATAATCGATGGATTTACAAACTGAAAATAACTAGCGATGGAAACATACAACGATTCAAGGCAAGACTCGTTGCTAGAGATTTCAAACAAATTGCTGAAGTTGATTATCATGAAATGTTTAGTATTTTAGTTAGATTCAATTCAATAAGGACTATCTTTTATCACAGCTTCGAATAAAATATACTTACAGCAATTTGACTGAAGACGTCAAGACGGCTTTTCTTTATAGAGAACTCGATGAGATCATCTATATGCAGCAACCGAAAGGATATGAGGATGGAACTGACCGTGTTTGCAAGTTGAATCGTAGTTTATATGGTATAAAGCAGGCATCAAGATATTGGAATCATCGTTTTACAGCGGTACTGAAGAAACATGGTCTCACGTTCACCAGTGCAGACTATTGCACTGCGTATTTACAAATGGAAACGATTAAGACCGATTGATTCTAGCGATTCATATCGATGATGAATTAATTAGTGCAACAAACTATTCATTTATAAAAAAAAATTGTTAACTGAACTCTGTAAAGAATTTGAAGTAACATCCAATGAAATAAATACATATTTGGGATTACAAATTGAGCGATTGACAGATGGTTCCATATTTTTGCATCAGGAGGTTTACATCAAGAAAATTTTGAAACAATTTCGAATGGAAAATGCTAACGCAGTAACAATCTCAGCAGACCAAAACTATCAACTGCGTGGAGGCGGGTAAAAAAGTACAAGGAAAAATCAGAATTCTCATATCGACAAGCGATAGGAAGTTTAATATACTTGTTAGTGGGCACTAAACCAGACATTACATTTGCAGTAAACAAAGCTAGCCAATATTTGGAAAAACCTAATAAAATTTATTAGAATGCAGTAAAGAAAATTTTCAAGTATCTAAAGGGAACAACAAAATATGGTATTCATTATTCAACTGAACAGAATAATCACATTAAAGCATTCAGCGATGCAGATTATGCTGGAGATACTGAAATGAGGAAGTCCACTACTGGTTGTATTAAAATTAGGCGATTCTGCAATAACTTGGGAGTCAACATGACAGCGAATAGTAGCTCTATCTACTGAAGCCGAATAGCAGCTAGTCAAACTGTGAAAGAGATCATATGGATAAAAAGTCTGATTAATAATCTAATTATGTTCAAGAATCTTTACGTGGATACAACGACTCTTTACGTGGATAACTTGAACACAATCAAGCTTATTAAAAACCCAGAATTTCATCGAAAAAGTAAGCACATTGGCGTACGCTATCACTTTATACGAGACAAATTTAACGAGAAGAAGTTTCTTCTGCAAGATATATTATCAGAGAATCAGCAGATAAATCTATTAACAAACCTAAACCTCTGAGAAGAACAGTATTTGAGATACAAAGAAATCAATTGAATATCAAGAGTATCGACGACATGATAGGCACATAGAACTATGACAGTCAAACATAATAAACATACACACACTAAACAATTTTTAGTTCATTTTTAGTGGAAATGTTATAGAATTTAAAGTTCACTGAAATTTTATATGTAGTTTTATTATTGAATGTTGCCAGCAACTATTTCATAGTTGATACCTATTTGTTTTTTTTTTGATACATGTACTTCAAATGTTTTGTAAACAGATACACGCAATCACATATAATTAAATATATTCATTCAGCTAAACCCGTTTTTTTTATTTATTGTTTTCACTACTCAGTCAACAATACCATTTCATATAAATTCATAGATAAATTATTTTATGGTATATATTATTTAATCCATAATTGAATTGTATGACACTCAATCTGCCTACTTACCGAAATTTATAAGAGCAAATCAAAACACATTCCCATAAGATTTCAGATTCGAAAAGGTTGAATATATTTTTTTTACACGTAAACTTGCTTATCCTCATATGTATAAGAAAGTCATTAATGATTGAATCAATTTGAAATTCATAAACCAATTGAAGCATCAATTGAAAAAACCTTTGTCTCTATTTTACTTAAATTCAATATTTTTTATTCTGATATGAGATTATTAAATAAGAAAGTTGAAATTCAATATTTATATTTTAATATAACACTAATGTTATCTACTACTACTAATCTTATATTCACTAAAAAAATCATATTATATAAACACTACATTTTTCTTTTTCATATTACTATTGCATATTAAATTTTTTTTATTCACAATTCACAATAATTTCTTTGAATAAAATTATTTCGATTATTATTTTTGTTAATTTAATTTTATACGAAAATTATTTAATTAAAACTTTATTTTAAACAAATATTAATAATGTTAGCATTGCTAACAATATTGAGCGTTAAAAAAAGAAATTTGATAAAAAAAATGAGATAGTAATATTCGAAATCGAATGTTATGTTTGTGTGTTTTAAATATAAGAATACAAAAAAAGCTTAGGTCAACAATTTTTGCCGTTGTTACGATAGTGTTGCTTTGTTTTGGAATCAGTTCGTAATGTTCATGAAACATATATTAAAAATAAAAATGTAAAAAAAAATTAATGAATTTGTAATATTCATTTAGCATACGTAAAAAAAATAATTGCGATATGTATATATTTTTTATGAATATGTGATATTAATGTGATAATATTGATTCATATTATTATTAATAAGTGATATGCAGATCGACTATTATTTCTTTCTGCATAAAAATGAAAAATATTTACTGCAAGATGAAATAAAGATAAATATTTGTCAATGATTTGATTGGATAATTTAATAATTTGAAATTCAGATTGATTCAATTATCATTAGTATTGCGATTTTTCTTATATATGTGAAAATAATTTAAAAAACAAATGTTGTGCATATAAAAATACATTCAACCTTTCTAATTCGAAATCTTAGAAGTATGTTTTGATTTACTTCTATGGATTTTGATAAGTACGGCAAGTTGAATGAAATACAACGATTCTATGATTTTAAGGAAATATTGTATAATCATTATATAATTCCAAATATTGTGGAATTTTCTATAATTTGTTTGAAGTAAATTTTTGTTAAATAACTAATTACATAGATTTTAATTTACATAATTAAAAATTTTTTTTAAATAATATAAAAATATTGCATAGTTACATTATATGATATTTATATATATTGTTTGTATATTGTATATTTATATTGAAATTCATTTGGAATAATCAATTGTATATAAAAAAATATCAATATTTTATTTTCTTTGAAGATGATATGATATTGAGCATCCAGCTGAGCGTTTTCGCTCTTTCGTATCTAATATAATCTAATATATTATAATTTTATATAATTTTATATAAAATATAATATAATATAATATATTAATATTTATAAAAAATAATAATATTTATTTATTAAAATTAATA
>NW_006263664.1:141896-146849 GCF_000469605.1 Apis dorsata | reverse complement strand
TTTAATATAATATATTAAATTTATATCTAATATAAATTTAAAATGCTTATATCTTAATTAAGATTTATCGGACATATGTATATATAAACTTTTTTTATCATTTTGATATCTAGAATCTATTTTCCACATTTTTATAAATATCAATATATACTTGATTCGAAAATTATTGAAATCGATTAACATTGCTATGAGTTACAATTAAAGATAGTAAAAAAAAAAAGATTGTAGATTTTTACAATAACAATCAATAGATTTACAAATATAGTCTAATATCTGAAGATTTTTACATCTTTTGATATTTCTTATTTTTTTATGACTCGATTAACTTAACTGAAGGACATAAGTCTATAAAATATAGTATTTAAATTTTCATTAGTTAAAGATTGACAAAATTATTTATTAATTCTATTATAATAAAAACTTGAAAAAAATTTTTTTCATTATTTTCTTTGCAATAAATTTTTTCAAAATTATTTTACATTTTGTCACTTTGTAAATTAATTCGTCTAACTTCTCAAAAAAATTCAAATCATTAGATTCAATTTTAAAAAGTTATCATGTTTTAAAGAATATGTCAATATTTTTTATGACTATATGTTTATTGTATTTGAAATTGCAATGTATTTATTTGAAAGTGAAAGTAAAATATAGTAAATATTTATAAAGTTTCATTTCATATTATAAAAATTATGAAGATTATAAAAATATATTTAAAATTATTTATTCAAAAATTTATAATTTTTATTTTTACATATATAAGTTTAAACATACATTTTTCTAATTGAATGACAAAAAAAATATAATAATTTATAATTATATGCTTGATTATGTGCCATACTATTTAGGAATAAATTTTTAAAAAAAATTTTTAGCCAATTTTTTGAAGTCAATGCTCTATGTACTATGTGACAATTAATTCTTTTCCTAATATAATTTCAATAATTTTCTTGTCTTTGGAATAAAACTAAAAAAATTACACACTTGTGCATTGCATGTACAGAATAATATTTTATCCATGAAAATCAACGGAACGAAATTCAAATTTAGATGCATATATAGAATGCGCTATATTTTCTATACCGTAATATATATAATTAAATTGAAACTTACAATATATTAATATTATTATTATTACTATTGTTTATAATTGTCAACGAGCAGTAATCTTTTTTATCTTTTTCAAAACAAAAGTTATGGAGGAAATGGAAGCGGAGGGAGAATTTATTTATTTTATTTATTTATTGAAGAACCTTGTATTTTTTACACTTTTTTTTATAACAGTTCAATTCACTATTTCAAAGATTCTTATTTTAGATTCATATTTTTCTTATATCTCGTTCGTTAGATGTTCGTTTAATTCTGAATAGAAAATAGTTTTTATAGATTTTGAAGTTAATCTAAGACTAAAAAATAAATGATGTATTCCTTTTTTCTTTTTTTTTATTCGTATATATTTAATAAATAACTGATTAATTCTTCATGAAAATATTAAATATAGAATTGATTTTGTTTTATTCGAATTATTCTATTATATATATAGTAAAAGAACGTATATTATATTTTATGAAATTTACAAGAAGATATAAAAATAATTCATTCATTCAATATAACAATAAAAAATCGACTAATGTATTATCTTTTTTCGACTTTAAGAAATAAAATATTAATCTAATAATAAAAAAGTAATTTATTAAATACAAAAACAAAATTATAAATATATAAAATATATAAAATATAAAAATATAATATATAAAAATAAAAATATAAATATATAATGTTTATAAAAAACATTATTTATAATAATAAACATATATTAATTTTTCAAACGATATAAAAATAAAAATAAAACTTTTTCTTAATAAATATTATTTTAGATATTTTAGATATTTTATTTTAGATATTGTTTTAAATATTATTTAGAATGTTACATCGTAATATTGAATTTTCGATATTTTTTTGTACCATATAAAGTTTTTTTTTTCTTTTTATTATGAGTAATATAGATATATATTTCCTATTTTGTATATTTTTTTTTTACATTGTATCATATAAATCGGATTTTTATTTTTGAATTATTTCGCAAATGAAACATTTGTAAAACAATTATTCGATTTATAATTATATCTTATAATATCATTTAATAAATATATCAATATTATATAATGATAATAATCTATCATTCAATACTAAATTCACAATTGTATATACACTGTCCGGTTTGATTAAATAAAATAAATAAAATAGTTTTAGTTTAGCCATATATTTTATATTATATCTGTATCTCTTCGTAGTATAGTTTATAAATTTTTATTTTATATTTATATATTTTACTTTTATTAAATTCTCGGAAAAATAATCTATTATAAAAAAAATTAGATTCATCAATAACTATGATTGTTGCTCTGGATTTTACATTTTTCAGTAATTAATAATAATCATATTATTTAATGTTTAAATTTTACATATGATGTACGTTACTATTATATTCTATTATATTGTTACTATTTTTACTAGATTTTGTCAATAAAATATTAATTTTAGAAATATGGAAAATTTATTATATAAAATTTCTATATTGTATATTCTACTTTGTATATTCTGTCATTTTAAAATTTTCTGTTATTGCGAAATGAATGATATTATATAGATTTGTTTTCTTGTTTGATTTCGGAATATTATCTTAGTTAACAATATTATTTTTGAAAAAATTTTTTTAGTTTACTTTAGCTATTTATATATTCTATCTATTCGTTCGAGTTTGTAAATCAAGTAAAATAATTTATTTGATAGACATTTATTTAATATATCATTAATTAATTTCTAAAAGGATTTGATCAATTGTAGAAGAATTTTTTTTCTTTCTGAGAGATATAAATTAGAATATCAAATTTTGATGTTAACAATTCTTCTTTACATAATTCCTCTTTATATAATCTCTAGTCATGATATGTCTTTTTTAATTTTTTAATTTTTTTCAATTCTTTCAAATATAAAAGTATTCATTGATTTTTTCATCATATTTGTAATTATCATTACAAATTATCATAATGCCAAAAATAATGTCTATAAACTTTTTTAAAAATAAAATATTTATGGATATCTTAAAAAAAACAAAAATTAAATTAACAAATATATACTACAAACAAACAAAAATATAATACAAATAAATAACATATATATATTATTATTTTATATTATTATAATGTAATTCATAATACAACTACATAATCTATTTACAAGATATTCCAAGTCATTTAAATATCTCTTTTGTTTTTTGATATAAGAAACTTTGTATTTTTTAAAATGCTAATAGTTTTATTAAAATATTAATAGTGTTGAAAGAAAAATAATTTAGAAGAAATTTTTTATCAAATAATTTTTTTTTTATTTTTTTTAAGATCTTTGATATTTTTTATATAAAAAACATTTTATATAAAAAGCATGTATTTTTTATTGCATCTTATCATATGAAAAAATATGAATATAGGTCTGAATCATGGCATTAAAATGATTTTTAACTTTGAAGACGAACATGATAAAATTGCATTTTATGCATTTTTGCTTTTAATTATTTATAATATATATAAATAAATTTATAGACAAATTAATATTATAATAGACAAATTAAATTTATATACTAATCTAATTGTACAACAGAAAAGAATAATAAAGTTTGAAACAATAAAATATATCTCACACTAACGTGATAATTGCAAATAATAATATCTTATTTGTACAATTCCTTATTCATGATTTTGAATATTTTAAGGAAATATATTCTATAAGATACAAAATATATAGATATAAGATTCTATAAGATTATAATGTATTATAAGAATAATTAATTAAGAACTTAACAAAGAGCACTAATTCATTATATATAATCCAAAAAATAACTACTAAAAAATTTCACAAAAGTTATTTTAAATAATTACTTATTAAAATGTTTTAATAACATTTATTCGTAGATATTATAGTTGATCTTCTAGTATAATCTCAAATTTTTGATACTATAATAATTCATTATTCGATGTTTTGAACAAATATTTTGTTTGTATCTTTAAATTATTAAAATTATTTATTAAAGTAACTTTTTTTTTTAATTTTAACTATCAAATTTTGCTCATACTCTATGGAGATTAAATGCGTGATTTCCAAGAATAAGGATAGACAGTCTTAAAGAAAATTTTTATGCCGTCTCGCAGAACTTCTTTCCAGTAGTGAAATCTTAGGAATCTTACTTACGATTGCGTTTTTTAATTTTGATAATGCGGGAAATAGTGTAATATATAATTTGTGTATAATTTATGTATTCAATAAATATGAATTTTATTTTATAAAATATAGTGATTTAATATTTAATTTACTTATATTTTATTATGATAAAATTTGATTTTATTTTTTTATTCAATATTTTTGTAATTTAAATATTTTTAAGTGTTAATTATTGAAATATTTTGTAATCAATATTAAATATCTCGTTTCTATTAATTCATGTTCATCCATGTCATTTTTATGGAATATTCGTTGGAATATTTGACGATTAAATGAATTTGAAGTTGAATTTGAAATATAATTATCAATATAATTATCATTATCCATCATTTATTTCTATCACAAATCAAGAACAATTTATAATTGGCAAACCTTGATAAATGCTTAATTTATCATGTTCATCTTTAATTCGATTAATCTTACTTATGATAACAGAAATATTTCATTATATCTGACGAACTTGAGAAAAAGTAATTTAGAATTAAATAAAGATAATTTAGGATTAGGTTTTTGAAGAAAAAGAAACTGAAGATTATTGATTATTTCTTGAATTTGTTTAGATAATTGATTAAATAGATAATATTCAATTATTCTTTTAATTCTTAATAACTTCTTTTTAAAAAAATATTTTATTTTATATTTTATATATAATAATTAATAAAAATATTATCCATGTAT
>NW_006263664.1:100360-141544 GCF_000469605.1 Apis dorsata | reverse complement strand
ATTATATTATTATTATTATATTATTAATATATATATTTAATAAAAATATTATTTCCATAATAATATTATTATACGTATCTTTAAAAAGTTTTTAAAAAATTATATGCAAAAATTTGTGGAAAATATAGAATAAATTTTTCCCATTTAAAATTTCGTTTTGGAGAAAATTTGAAAATAAAAATTATCGATATTCTTTCAATAGTGTATCATCATTCATTCTTTCAACAGTAAATCTAATGACTAATGACTAAAAGCATATATTTTATGAATTGTCTAATTCGATATTTTTAAAACAATTTTAAAAACAAAACAAAAAAAAAATCAAAAAATATTACTTTATTTTTAATTTATTTTTTCATGTAGAACATATGTTTATAAATTATTTATTATATCTCGAAAATATATTCAGACTTTACAAAACAATATCAAAAAAATATATTTTATTCTAAAATTTCAATTTAAATTTTACTAATTAAGTAATAGAATATAAGTTGCGAAATTAAAGCATCTTTAAAAATAATTCCTCAATAATTCCTTACATGTTTTCCATTTTTAGATTATGCTCATTTTGATTCAACCGACACAAGTTCAATTAGTTTTATATACGCAATTATTTTACGCAAATATTTTGTCATTTATTATTTATTGCATGTTTATTATTATTGCATTTACTATTTATATTTATATATTGCTATTTATATATTGCATTGCTATTTATTATTATTGCATATCTATAAACTGGATCGTAATAGTATCTAAGTACTATAAATGTTTTTTTTTTTTTAATATGATTAAGACTATATTTTTAATATGATTAAGAATATAATTAAAAAGGTCGTAAATTTTTATAACGATTTTTATCAATATTGTGAATTAGCGCTAAGATTTCGCATTAAGTCCGTTAAAATATTAAGAATTATAAAGTTAAACTTGTTTCCAAAGATGTAGTTTTAATATGAATTTTGTTGCATGTTATTATTTGAAATGTTAAAACTATTTGTTTTCGCTGTTGCAATGAGAATAAATCTTTTTGAAAAAGAATTAAATTCTCTTCGAAAAAATGTGTTAGTAAAAATCAAATCAATAGATTGATAAATTAAATATTTATACAATTAACAAAGAAGATGATTTATTAGAAATTATTAATTCATTTAAAAATTGACAATGATTATTTCTTAATTGATGACCATTCTCAAACATGGTGCATATCTTTGAATAATACATATTATCTTATTAAATTTATTATTAAGAAGAGAGTTTTAAGAGAATATTTTTTTTGGATTTGATTGTTTTTTTTTCTTATTTTAAAAACTTTTGTTTTAAATAAATTAAATCTACAATATTACTATTCCATTAATAATCTGATTAATAACTCTATTCTTTGAAGTGTTGTATTTCTTTTTAAGAAAAAATTGCATAAATAATAAATCAAAATAATTGTCAATTTTTAGATAGATTTTTATATCATTATTTTTTGAAGAAACTAGCAAATTGTTATATGTATTTAAAATTTCTTTTTCATCAAAGTTTTTAATATGAAAATTCGTCATTATTTTAATCTTTCTTCTCATCTGAAAATCTTCAAATTTATATTAAATACACAAATAATCAAAGATAATACAATTTATGAATATTTCACTTTTCATCAATGTATTTCTCAGCGTACAATATTTATATATAATAATATAATATTTATAAATAAATTTTTCTGAAAAATATTCTGGAGTCAAACTTCTCTTTATGCATATCTCTTAAAGAATTTCACTTTTTTCAGATTTTTTTTTTAATATCATCCTAAATTAAAGATTTAGCGTTAAAATCGCCAAGTATAACGAATTCTTTTAGATCTCTTATTTATTTCCTTTTCAAAATCTTTCACATATAAAAATAAAGCTGTTATTTAAAAAATAAAGAAAACAATAATTATTAATGATGATCTTATTTATTCAATCCATAGCAACATAGAAATAGTACAGATCCGTATCCGTATTAGATTATTGAAGCTCATTGCTCGCAGTAATTCCGTTAAATTATAGAATCACGTATAGAAACAATTAGTTTTTTGGCCTTCAAAAGTTTTTTGTAGTACAAATTTTCAATATGCATCATAATTTAAATAATTTAAGAGAGTTTAATTAGATAATTTAATTTATAAGATAGTTAAATTAATATTTTCGTTCTTGCCACCTTTATTTTCTCTCTTTACATATGAGGTAAAAAAACGCGGCTGTTATTGAAAAAAAATCCTGCGGAAAGAATGCGGGACTGATTAATCAAAATACAAAAGAAACGCTTATTTTCACACACATTTCTGTTTCTGCTTTTGTTAATGTAGGTACATGTATTAATACATATAATACATTAATAATATTAATACATATTAATACACATAATATAATCCGATTATATGACAGAGAAGGACAAATAACGAGATACCTTTCATATTATTTCATAATTGATTAAAATTACATTTTATTTATATAAGAAAAATTTTTCATATAAAACTTTAACATGTGATTTTAACATCAATAGATTGCAGAATGCATAGAGATAGAAAGAATTTTTTCTAATCTTATATTGCCCAACAAGATATCTTTTTAATAAACAATACTTGCTGTTTTGCAGTTTGTAAATACAATTTACGTTTATTATTGCAATTTTATATATATTGTTCGAGGAAAATTTTTCCTATTCCATACTTTTTCCTATTCAGATTTAATTTTACAACTAGGACTAAGTCTGTCCTAATGACTTTGACATTAATAATACATAATTATATATAACTATTATTAATATTAAAGAATATTTTAAGATTAGCTCCAACACTTCATATCATCGATATTCTTTGAGACAATAACATTTTCAAATATTATTGTATATTATATGCTAATCGGTATTATTCTTACTGTATCTTAACGTATCTTGCATATTTGTCTTAATTATAAAAAGTTTTTTTATGAATTTTTCTATAATTAGATTAATATTTTTAAATTGTCCAGAGTTATTTTGGATTTTAGAATCCAACAGAAGTGATTATTTCTAATTATATTTTGTATCATAATAGTCATTTCTCAAATTTTTTATATAATTCAAAAAAGATATATCCGACTATTTATTCATATTCATATTATTCATATTTCGGATATTCTGAATTTCATTATTCCATATTTTATCCATTATCTATTTATAAAAGATAAAATAATCATATTCCTTCGGTATCTCTATTAAAATAACATCTAGTTATTTTTTATCTATATTTAATTAATTAATTAATTAATAATATTAATAATAATATTATAATTAATAATATAAATTTAATTTATCGTTAGTTTTAAACTTTTGTCTGATAATATTATATTAGAGATCATCTTCTTTTTTTTTTCTGGCATCATTAGTCTTGTCTTATTTTTATCAATATCTGATCGATCTAGAAGATTTATTCTCATTATACGATGAAATGATATAATTTTGCAACGCAATAATTTTCCTCTTCTTGTTTTTCTTATTAAAAAATCTTAATTATTTTTTTTCATTATTTCAGAATATTTTGATTGTTTTTTTTATTCCTTTTTTTTTTTGAGATTTATACATTTTGCGATTTATGCAAAAAATAATATTATTTTTCTTTTATTGGATATTGAGATATTATTGTTGCTTGCTAGAGGTGTTTAGATTGTTTGAATCTGGACCTTATTTATTGTCTTCTTCTTTTGTTTTAAGAAAATTCTGAAAAAAATCGCATCACAGAATATTTCAAGAAATATCTTGGAGCGTTTATTATCTTTTCTCTTCTTTCTCTTTAACTTTACTCACTTAATGTCTTTATCATTTTTAGTTTCTGACTAGTTTTTCAAATTAAATCCTTTGATGAGAAATTGTTTTTCTTGTCTTTCCTTTATATATTTATTTAGTTTAATTAGAAATATTTAGCAATATTCTTTCCGTGAAAATCTATATATTTTTAATTTTCGCTTTCAAAAAGATTATTAATATATTTCATGATCTAGCTTATTAGACGATGAAATGTGCTTTTTATATTTTTCAGTATTCTTTTATTAGTCTTTTTTAATCCAGAATCGCCTCCTATATTTATTAATTTCATCTCCGAGCGTTTTTGATAGGAAAAATTTATAAGGAGATCAGTATATTATGGTCTCTTGTCAACGCGTACAATAAATTCTTTTGTTATATGGAAATATTACATAAAGTCTAAAGTTTAAACGAAATCCCTTCTAAGCTTGAAAATAACTTCCTCTTCATTGTTGATACTTAAAGAAAATTGATCTTTTTTATCAGTATTAGAAATTGTTCTATTCAATTTAGATGATAGAATGAATGCTTCATATCAGATGAAGCATTTTTTTCTGTCAGATATATTTTTTAAATAAAAAATATATATATAATAGTATTATTAAATTCCATATTAATATTATTATATATGGTTCGAACATTACATCAATAGGACTATTTTCTCGGATATGTCCTCCAAAAAGAAATCCAAACTGATGTTGAAATTGAAAAATAATCTTTTAAATAATTAATTCAACATTGAATGATTTTAAGCAAATAGAATAATCCAAGTATCGCATCATAAATAATGTTGAAATATTTACTCTATCTTTATCGAATAAATATCTCAATAATCCAATCCAGGATTTATCCAAACTTTAGATTGAGTAATGATTACTTTTTTTTTTCTAAAGTATAAATATTGTATAAATTAATAAGTATAAATTATAAATATTGGCCAGATAATCTTTTATATGTGATTTCAATTAAATTAACTTCATTAATCATTAAGATCGAGGGATTTTCCCACATTAAACATGCAGTCTAACAAATATCAATGATATCAGAGAAATATCAGAAAAAATAGAGGTTAGAACACATTCTGCCGAGAAGTACTATTTTTTATCGAGCTACTATTTTTATCTCGGTTAATGTGCAAAAAATATTCATTGATCGTAAACTATCCATTCTAGTTTAGTCTATAGAAGCAATGCTCCAAATTTGCAACGCATCATATTTAATAATCATGTTTTAAAATTTTCCTATGTATCCAAATAGTTTCGTTTCCAATCATACTTATAATTTGACTTTCATATTATTTCAAATTTATTGGTGCAAATTAAATTTTGTAAATAATAGGAGACATCATTTTAATTATTGCATACTTCATATTTCTTGTACACATTTATGCACATATTTTTTTATGGCTCTTTAATAAAAAAATGCATAAGTTTGACGATATTATAATATCATAATCATATTATAATATCATAATCATAAATGACCGATTTATTCATTATGATAGATAAAAACTTACAATTATCTCATATGAAGATAGCCTATTCTTTGCATGTGATTTAACACGTTGACTGTTACCCATATTCGGATGACAGCAAAAGTTCTCATCAGGCCGCGTCACCCATATTCGAGTGATGCTTATTTGATTACTTATGAAGGATTTTCGTAGGTAAATGGTAAAAGAATCCTTGAAAAAATATTCCATAAGGTGTAATAAAACTATTAAATTGTTTTAAAAATAATATAAAAATAATTTATTAAAAAAATTATTTTGAATTTAAAATTTTAAAACATTTTATACAAAATTGAGGTTGATCCGGACAATTTGGACAAAAAGTTATTATCTTTTTTAAATTCCGTGTGTTTGATCGATCCGTTTATCTTCTTTTATTTGAATAACATAATTTGCATGCTCATCTAATACTTATATCAGAATTATTTTTTCGAATAGCGATATTATATTGACTCCGTTGAAGGTTTTGACAAAATTTTATTATATTTTTTAATAATTTTAATAATTTTGCTGCTAATAATTCTCTAAATCTTCTAATTTTTATATTTTTTTTTTATTACAATTTTATAAACTATTAAAGCATTTACAATTGAAATCTAAAAGAACTTGAATTCCAAGTTTTCAATACTATTTGATCCTTTTTCTAATTGTACTAGCATAAGAAATTTAATCTGAATAGTCTATACCACACTTTCCTTTCTATATTCAATAACAGCTAGGGATTTCAGTTTTGCGGATTACTGTTGACTTGTAGAAATAGTACGAATGCTGTGACTGTTTTTTTTATCATGATGAGAGCGTATTTTGTGGATAAAATTCTTACATCCCGCGTATTTCTCCACTTGAGTACGACAATCCCATTATCGTTCTCTTTGAATATCATCTCTCTTCTTAATTTGTGATGAAGAATAGTTTTTGGGATGAATTTTTTATTATTTTTTAGTGTTCCAATTATATAATTTTCAGAGATTTAAACATGATATAATTAATTCATAACTAGTATAAAAGTTATCAATATTTAATGTTCGTCCTTGATGAAAAAGTTTCTCTGCAAGTTAACATACATTGTGTGCCAATCCATTTTCTGTAATACCGTCAGTTAATCTGACCAGAGTAAATGTTCATTGTCCATGTATATCCTTCACTTGAACATAATTTAAATAATTTTATTCCGTATTTGTGTGCTTTATTTAGTATATATTATTTGAAAATGAGTCTTCCGCGCCATGGAATTAATGTTTCATCGATAACAATGTGTTCTTCAGATGTGAATATTTTTTGATATTTTCTCGCAGTTTATCGAAAAATGGAAGGATTTTTTTAAGCCGATCATTAGAATGGATATATTATTGACAAAATGAAAATTACTCAATAATAATTCAAATCTATTTCTTGACATAATGGCAGATAGTAATTGAAAGTTAATGGGCTTTTTGACCAATAATTAGCTATAGGATTTGCTTTTACAAATTCCATCCATAATATCCATTCATAATCCTAAAAATTTTTTTATTCCATCAGGATTAATTGGTATCCACTTATGCATCCGTGAACATGGGATTAACTTTGATTTACTTAATTTTTGTTGCGCATATCTATCTGTTTCTAATAATAAGCAAATTTATTTCATCAACAAATAATAGAAATACATCATATTGATTATATCATTAATATCATTAGATAATTCTCTAATGAAACCACTCTCAAAAAAAGAAAATGATTTTTGCCGAATATTAAAATCACTCCATTCACTAAATTGAATTGTATTTTCGATATCATTTTTTTTCTTCTTCAATGACCAATTCTCGTCAATATTTTTATTATATTCTAACTATCACTATTTTAACTATCACTATTGCATTTGTCAATATCTGAATCAGAATCTGAATCAGATGATATAATTCTATTTATACTTTTTTTTTCTGGGAAATTTCATTTCTTCCTCATCGCTGCTATCCAAATTTGTGTAAGTCTCGTAAGATTTCTTTTTCACTGCTATATGTCTCATTAAGATGTAACTCTTCCGTTTTTTTTTCGATAATAGAACGAATTTTAACAGAAATTTTAACATTTCGTTACTTGATACGAACTGTTCGCGTAGAGTGGCGAAGTGATAATGAAGATCTCAGGAATGTAACTGTTCGCGAACACTTATTCGCTAACAACATTAATAAGAAGAAATTTCGGAAAAGTTTCCCATGAAAGTCCTTTCATGTTTTTATGTCTAGCAGGTCTTTGAACCTGAACAAAGAGTGATGTTTGCTGGAGGACTATTTTTGAGAGTCTGATTAGCATGTATGATTGTATATTTCTGTCATACTTCGACCTAATTGAGCCGATCTTAGCACTATATGTTCCAGATACAGTTGATTTAACGACGGATGGCATTGTTCTGGAGATTGTTCGACGAAATTTATAAAAGGATAAATACTTTATACTACGATATGATTCAGAGACGATAATATATAACAGATAAATATAATTTTTGAATATATATGATTGTTACTGTTAATACATTAGATGAAAATTTATAACATTGTTTCTTTTGTAATATTTAAAAGTCCCTCATGATTACTATGAACACGAGCAATTTTGTTTCGAAAAAATGGATTTAAAAAAATACCTCATTCCTGAAATGATTTTAAAAACAAGATATATATTAAAATCGAAAATAGTGAACAAGTTTAAATATTACACAAATGGAATGCCTGAACTGATGTTACTGCTCAAAGGACCTATTACCATAGGACTGTATATTCGTTTATATTATGAGCTCTGAGTGAACGAATGATACTTTGATTCTTTGCGGCTAACTGTGATGATTCTAACTTATTTTGATGTGCACTATCGTCATCGAATTCTATCTGATCTAGTTTCTATATCAACTCTATCGCAAGATTTTCGCGAGCTTTGGTTTCTCTTTCAATCTTTGCTTTTCGGGGAAAATACACATAAGGAAAGGATTGGAAGGACCAATGATCGCGCTAAATGGCAGCTTCAAAGGATGGGCCTTCGTGGGGTCGTATTGCAGCGCGTGGGGATCAGAATCTTCGCGCTCGCTCCCCGGTGATCCATCGCATAGCATGCAAATGTGACTCGTGAAGTGGCTGTTGTTGTGATACCTGATTTGTTTAAATTAGAGATCTGGAAAACGTTAGGAAAACCATGTCCATAAATTATTGTCGATATTCGAACTGTTGAAAATACAAGTCAGATTATCCGACCGCTTCACAAGCTTTAACAATATATATAAATAATATATATAAATAATGAAGTTATTTATTAATTCCTCAATATATTCACTGCATCTATCGATAATTATCTGGGAATAATTCGAATAATATATTCATGTTGGTTTATTAATATTCTCCATTTAATTTTCAACTTCGTGATAATTGCTACGTGACTTCAAAATATAGATTTTTACTTTCAATAAAAATTTCAAACAATGCAAATTTCAAATCTCTCGATGTTGAAATGTGAGAAATGATATGAAAAATTCGTTACGATTTATCATCAACTTAATTTTCTTTGAATGAAAATAAGAATAAATAGATCGAATTGTAAATGTACTCTCGAATCTCACCAATAAATTCGACGCTCAAGATATCTATACGCACTGAAAATACTTCATCGATTATACATTTTCAAAATTTTATCAGATACTTGTTATGTTTATACGAATCTTGATTAGTCAAATTTGTCAATCAATTTATTAGTCGTAAATCATATTCATTTGCGTTCGCATACATTTTGTCTATTGACATCCGTTTTCATTAATTTTATCCAATCAAATTTTTCAAATTTTTTTTTTTGAACTTATAACGTATAATTGTTCCTGATGTTTGCATAACTGATGCTAATATTTTTTCGATTATAGTAAGCAAACAAATATCATTGGAACATATCCATTTGTGCATCTTGGATTCAAAAATTCACAAATATCGATTTTTTTTATATACTCTTTTAAGGTTCTTAATGAGTTTCTTATATATATATAAATCAAAAATCGTGAAATCTAATGAATTCGGGAAATCTTAATCGTTATCCTATATTCAATCACATTTCGTTCAATTGCTCCTGAAAGAATTTAAAATGCTAGTTCCTGAAAAAAATCGTACTTTAACTTGCGATATACTTATATAGTTGGATCTTTATATGATATTATTATGAACATATAACAAATAATAATAACAATAATAATAACAAAAGAACAATCTTTCATTGGAACTATAATTAAAAGTTAGGATAACATCGTATTTTTTCAGATATTGAAAGTAAAAGTAAAATAAAAGATGCTAATAATGAAGAAAGTAACGTGAAAGCAGGATCCCGTAGCCCCTTCCGTGTTTTATAATTGTTTTTAGATTAATCATAAATGTCTGGATATTATACAAAGAAATCACTGAGTAAGCATATCTCGAAAAAATTTTCTCTTTCAATTAGCTGAAGAAATTGAGCAGTGACCGTCACGACGAACAAAATATTAGTTTCAATTCATTATTTGGGAACTATATTTGCATTAAATCTAACAAGTATGTATGCAGAAAGTATACATCCAAGACAGAGTTTACATGTAAAAAATGTATTGAAGACAACACATTTTAAATAAAAATCTATAGATTTTAAATAAATAATTTACAAATAATTTACAAAAATTACATTTTAATATATCCTTCAAAAAGATTGATTTCAGTAAAAAAAGGTATATAGTCAATGCCCAATCAATAAATCTAGTGTTAATAATACCTTTAATTCAATCAAATCATATATAATTCAGAAATATTTAATATAGAATTATATTATATATTATTATAAACCATGTGCTTTGTATTGTTGTAATGTTGTAACACAAATTTCAATGATAAATATTTCTTAACTTTTCTGTTTGCTGCAATACAGTATGAAGTTTTTAAAAAATTTTTTAACAGCAAATATTAACTTATTTATTATAATAACATATATTTTTATATATATCATATATTTTATATATAATCAATGAATTACAAATTATATGAATTGTTTTTATAAAATTATGTGAATTGTTTTTATAAAATAGTTTTAATATTTTCCTGCTTTAATTATATTCATTCCTCATTAATAAAGTATTTTTTCTTTCCTATTAATATGTAATAAAATATATATGGAAGAATTAATTATCATATGATTTTTAATAATTCCATAGAACAAAATAAATGCGATTTTATTATATCATTGTTATATATGTTTCTTATTATTAAATTTGTAGAAGATCTTTATTTGATTTTGATTTTTAATAATAGTAATATTATTACTAGCAAATATTTTAGACGAAAGATGAATAATGTTAATAATATATTATTAGTTTTTTAATGAATGAATACATAAGATCATATAAACATCAATTTTATTTTTTTAAATTAATTATATATTTTTTTAATATATCAATTAATATAGTTTAATGCAAATAATGCAAAATTGTATATTTACTTAGTATATTTTATTAGTAATTTTGTTTACTGATATATAAATATAGTCATCTATATTTTATTTGATATTTTGTTTTAAATTATAACACTTTTCTAAATAATATTTTCCAAATATTGATTTATTCATATATTGATTCTATTTTATTTTGATTCTATTTTATTAAAAAATTCATTCATATATTATTATTTATTATTCATATATTAAATATTTTCCAAGATATATCAATAGTTATCATAGTTCATAAATCTGTAGTTCATAGTTCATAGAATTAATTTTTTTTTTTTCATTGTTCGAATTCCAAAATTACTCATTTCATATAAGTTTATATAAGTTAGCTGTTTCTGCAATATGCAATTTATATATTTAAATATTTTAATATCTAAATATACGATTTTACATATATATAGCATAATATAGCATATTAGTTTTCATATTCTTTTACATTTTATTTTTCTATTGTTGAATCAATTTCAATAACGAAATTTAAATTCCAATCCTAACTATCCTATTAATGCTTTTTTATTTTTTTGAATTTTTAATATTTTTAAAGAATAAAGAAAACTTTATTTCTTAGAATTTATTAATTACGCTGGATTTGTAGAAATTACATTCAATTGTAGAAATGTTAAGAAGCATTTATTCTTTGAAAAAAAATATGAAATATTACAGCTCATCTATTCAAATCCTAAATTATAAACTAGTTCATAATTCGTAATCGAAATATTTAATGATCGTATAATAATTATAAGTCATACTAATATAAATTTTTTTTTCGAATTTGCAATGTTCATTACAATCTAATGCTCGCATAATATCTTATAGATCTGTTATATCAATAACAAATAAACATCATTAGCACACACATATACATATTTATTCATATGTCCTACGGATTTAGGAAAGTTCATGAATATCAATCGACTTTTTTAATACATTTTTTTAAAATTTTTAATATATTTTCTTCTTATATTCTGTTAAAGTTTAAACTGAATAACTTTAAATATTGCACAAATGTGATGTCTGAACTGATGTTAGTACTCTTAGGACTTATTGCTGTAGAATATATTATACTGCTGTATATAATAGTTATATTATTATTAATTAAATGAAAAATGTTATTAAAGATGTGAAATGCAAATATAAATGAAGAGACAGAGAAAAATTTTGCGAAAGAATATCGAAAGAATTATATTTTGATTCTCGTATTTCCTGCAATTTTCATGATTCTTGTGGATATAAACATGAGTAAAAATAATATATATTATATATTATATGATATATAAAGAAAATCGAGAAATAAACTTGATAATAGACTATATAAATTAAAGTTTACGCCAAATTTTGTGGTAGAAACAAATATATTGATGAATGTTACACCAAAATAATAGTATGAATTTTGTAGTAACATCTATAATATGGAAGAAATTGTAGATCGTAATTTAATTAATATACATATGTATATGAGTATAAATAAAATAATAAATAAAATAATAGCAAATCAAAGATAAATGATTCTTTTTATTAATCAACTTCTACGCGGTATATCTCCAGCAATTTTAATACTGACAACATATCGAATTTATTTTTCATATATCAGTAATGTAAAAGATACAAATTGATATTTTAAAGATATCTAGTTATAAAAATATAAAATAGGAAATAAAAAAATTCATTTGAAAATTATTAATATCATCTTCATATAATAAACGAAGTATTTCGTGTTCATTATAAGATCAAATAGAAATACAATATGCTCCTCTTAATGTTATATAATTTTTTTTTAAATATTTTTTTAATTTTTATATAATTCGTAATTCTTTTCCAAATATATTTGAGTGTTTGGAGTTAAATCAAACACATTGTATAAAAAAAGAGCAATATTTGAATTTCATTTTAAACTTTTTTATAGTATATATATTGTTGAATTGTGATTTTTGTAGTGATCTATTTTTATTTTATTTTATTCTAATATATATCACTCTATTTCACTCTACTTCATTCTTCTATTTTCTTTCATTTTATTATATTATTATTTATTATATTTCATTATATTTTATTCTATATTTATTCTTGATTTACTTTATAATACATATATATAGATAGGATAAAATTAATATAATTTATTTAACAATCTAGAAAAATATCTTATTTCAATATAAAGCAATATTAAGAAATTTAAAAAATAAAAAAAGAAGATTTTTATTTTTTTAGTTTTAATTACATTTATATATTAAATTTTTATCTTAAGATTTTTGAGATTAAGATGCAATAAAACATTCCTTTATAAACATACAAATATTAAATAAATAAATATATTTATATAGTATTATTCACTTAAGCATCTGTATTTTTGTTCACATAAAATTTATCTTCATTAATTCGTGAATAGAATGATTATTATTATTATTTTAGAATGAGCTTCGAGCATTTCAAATGAAATTTGATAATAATCGTTAATCATTTTGGCATTAATATTGTATTATGAATATTGATATCTTCATTTCCTCACACTGTATTTAATCCTAACTGTAGACGTTTAAGTGTGCAATACTACTAGGATGTTCTAAAAATGTTAGAATATCCGTAAATTGAAGGTTTCTGAAGTAATTTTAAGCAATTTTTTTGCAGAAATTTTCTTTACGGTTTTTTTAATAAATCATTAATAAAAAACATTGTGGTTAATCATGAAGCGCATAACCTAATCAAACCATGACAATATCATTACCTATGTACCATCAACCGAATACGAATAAATTCAAGCGACATATTTTTATTTTTAAGAAAAATTATTTAGAAGACTATTGTAACAATATTGTAATTCAAAATATATAAATTAACATTATCAATAAATATATTAATAGATAGAAATATTAATAAAATTAGTCGTTAACGTGGCTATTGAAAAAATGTATAAAAAAAAACATCTCATTTATTTGTATGCAAATAATTGGAGAAAAATGAATGCTTAAGGATGAAAAGGATAATGCTTACGACTTAATGAAAAAATATAATTAATAAGCGGTATTATATCATTTACGATAAAAGCTGAGAAAAACTAAAACTTTATTCATCAATATGTTATGTATAATATGTGTAATACAGAATACTAGAGGAAATAATTGTAATCTTTTTTAATTAATATATTAATTAAAGCTTCTATGAAATAAATAAAATATTGAAAGTTTCACATAATATCAAATATTATAAAACATATAATATATAACAAATTATTAAATATTTCATTCTCAATTTAAAGAAAAGAATTAAAACAAGAAAAAATAAAAAATATTATCGTTAAACAATTATTAAATTAGTTACAGATTATATACAGATTATAAGTAAAAATTTTAAGTAAAAAATAAGTAAAAAAGAACTCGTATCCAATGAATATAATAAAAAACAATGAAATATAAATATATGCACAAAAAAAAATTAGATAAATTATGTTATATGATTTAAAAGGCAGTTATTAATCAAACAAAATTGAACAATAATATCGAAAAAAATATATATATGCATATGTTTTGTTGAACGAAAATTTTCTGCGTACAAATTAATTTTTCTGAACAAAAGTTTATTGCTGAAATTATGCAAAAAATTATAATTATATATAAATTATAATAAATGATAGTAATAATAAAATAATTCATATATCTTTATAATCTTAATACAATATACATATAATTTTTTTTTTATATTTTATATATGTTTTAAATATATAGATATATTTTTTAAATATTGTGTTTGAATATATTTTACATGTATTTTGCATATATTTACATATTTTGATATGTTTTGCATAAATATCTAATTATAATTTTTTAATTTTATATGAATTTATAATTAAATGTCAAGTTACTAAGCGGATAAATACACACGGATCTAATCCTGAATACATATTTTTACGATATTCGCCAAAAAACTCCAAATCCAATATAAAAATCCTTGAATTAAGCTTCGCAATTACTCAAAGAGTTTCATTATTACTCACAATATTATTCACTATATGTTTCATGAATTTTTAAAATTTTTAAATTTTTTAAATTAAATTAAATTTTCCTTGGATATTAATTTTTGATAATATGATTTTGAAAAATTTGAATTGAAAATTTGTACTGACAATATCTATTGTTGAATATGATAGCATATAATATTATGTAAATTCTCAAATCGTCAAATACGATCATATTGTGAATTAATATGAAAGACAGTGATTTCATATGTTTGCAAAACACAAAAGCTACAAAAACACTAAAATTTTTATTAAACCATTATTAAAAAAGAAATAACTAAATGCAAAATATATTAAAAGTATAATTATATAAAAAAATGCTGTTCCATAACACTAAGATATGTAAAAGATTTCATCTTTTCATAATTGGCAAATATAAAGATAAAGATAAACAAATAAAATGCATTAACTGTAGCAGAAATCTTGCAAATTATAAAAAAAAATATTATGTCTTGTTGATATATATCGTTATTTGGAAAAACAAAAATATATTTTTTAGATTGTAATTATTGTAAAATACTCAAATACAAAATATTATATTCAATAGATCTTCTCAGTGCAAAACATTCATACTGATTTATTATAATCTTAAAAAAATACAATCAAACATCAATATCTCAATCTTAAACTCTTAAAGAATTTATAAGCTTCAAACATAGATATGAAGAATAGATTCGATTCATTAATAATTATTGTGAAGTTTTTAAATACAAATATAATTTAAATACAAAGAAAATTATAGAAATTTCGGGTACAAATAACAAAAATTTTTTTCCATATTATTTTAAATTATAAAAATAACAGTAAACTTTAATATATTGACAAAAAACTTATACATGAATTCATCATTATTATTAACCAATATAGAATAAATTATTATCATTTTTCTACTTTTTTATTATATCTTGGAAGCATAAATGATTCAAGATGTGATTCTAATTGTGATAATAACTTGATAATAACTTGTGATAATAACTCACAATATAATAAATTTATAAAAATAATATATTCATATATATATTTAAATTTTCGCAATTATTTCTCAAATATAATATAATTTATTTATATTATAATTTCATTATTATTTATAAAATAATATTTCAAATAAAACTCTATTTGAAAAAAGATAGATATTTTATGATAATAGCATATCATTTTTCTGCTTCGGAATTTTCAAGATGATGCTTGTTTTTTTTTTTATATTTTAAAAATATATTAAGTATATTAAGTTTTTAAAAGTATATTAAGAGTTTATATTTTATTTAAATTTATATTATTTATAGTGTACATTTTCTATTAAAAGTTTTATTTAGGTGAGTCTATAGTCATTCTGAAACGAATTCATTGATTTATATCTTATATAGTCTTTCAGGATAAAATCATTTAAAATCATTTAATGCTATTCAAAATTTATTGTTGTACATCAAGAAATTATTTTTTATCTTCTGTATGCTAAATTATGATTTCCGATATAAGTATTAATTTATTCAGTTTTTAAGTTAATTTTCCATATTTTTGAATATTAAAGCATCTTTACCCTAATTCTATCTTTCATATTTTTTCATGAATGTGTTTTTCTCAAAAAACTGTATTTTTTATAAAATTCCATATAAAAAATTATATATTATATAATTTTAATATAATAAAGATATAATAAACTATATAATAGATATAATAAAGATATAATAACTTATAATAAAGATATTATAATAAGGTATGATATATAAAATTATTAAATCCAATGAATAAAAATTTATCAAAAATAGATTTACAGAATAAAATGATGAATCAACATGAACGAAATTTGATAAATTATATATTTGATAAACAAACCATAACTTCTAATTGAAAAATCTACATAAAATATTTCGTAGATTCCATCAAGTCAAGTCAAATTATTAAGGACAGGAGTCAAATTATTAAGATATCGGGTAATTTGGTCTGTGTTTTCAATAGTTCGAGTACCGTCAATAATCTATACACATAACAAGTAAATAATAATTTATGAGCGAGCATGGTTTTCTTAATGTTTTGCAGATCTTTAATTGATAATAAAAGAGAGGTATTACAGCAACGGCCACTTCATGAGTCACATTTGCACGCCATGCAATGGACCACCTTGGGAGCGAGCGCGAAGATTCTGATCCCCATGCGATGCGATCCATCCCCCGCGAGGAGCTATCCTTCGTGGCTGCCTTTCAGCGCGATCATTGGTCCAATCTCTTCTCTATGTGCATTTTCCCAAAAGACAAGAATTGAAGAAAAAAGTGAAGATCGCAACAGTCTTACGATAAAGTTGATATAAAAATAGAAATGAAAACAGATAAAATTCGACACCGATATAGTGTACATCATACAAAATATAATTAAAATCATCACAGCCGCAAAGAGTCAAAATATCACCATTCGTTTACTACAAACTCATAATATAGATCTTCGAGCAGTAACATCAGTTTAAGCATTTGCAATATTCAAAGTCGTTCATCAGTTTTCGAGTTTAACATTTGATCTTTCGAGCCGGATACAACCGGATACAGTCAAAGAGTGAATATTTAAAGTGAGCTTAGTAGTCAGTTAACAATGGTGAACAGCAATCAAGAATCCTTGTTATGAAGAAAGAATTCATCTCAGCAAAAAACTGCCAGTACGTTGATCCGAGCTGAAACGCAATCATCAATAGCAAAAAATTATATCAAGCTCTCGATCCAGCCAGCATTCTAACTGCTATCAAATTCAGTGTCATCGATTTAATCTCCCATCTAATTCCGATAAGCAAATTCTTATCTTTATATTAGCTTATGGAAATTAGAAAGCGATATGAGACGTGTGGTTCTTTATACGACAAATATTCAATATTCAAAAAAGCATAAAAAAAATTGTTGAAGGGACGAATTAGAATCAACATACACAGCTCATCTTATCGAGTTCGAAAACGTATATTTCAATATAATATCCACAGTAAGAGATTTTATAAAAGACACACGCGTGCAAAAAAGAAAAAAGAGTGTCTCTTTATTAGAATTGAACATCCCTCTCTCCCAGCAACAATTTCCGGCAATTTTGTCCCAAATAAACTTACTAACTCTTGACGGTTCCTCTAAGGATTGGATTAGTTTTAGAGATACATTTGTTTCATTAGTTCATAATGAATCTTTATTGGACTTGCAAAGATTTCATTATTTGCGGATATCCGAAGTAAATTACAGAGTGGCCTGGAAGAATTTATAAGCTCGATATGAGAAAATTGTGAATCTTCCTGTTTTCTATTCAGGTATATTTCTAGATCTGCCATCGATCAAAACCAAATCGTCTAGCACTTTAAAAAAATTTGTTGATGATGCAAAAAATCACCTTCGCGTGTTAAAGAAATTAGGAAAATACCATGATTTGTGGGATAATGATTCTGGTAATTCTTGCAAGAAAATAGATTCAGTAGCATTAGGAGAATAGGGAGAGCAAGTATTGCTTTTAGTGCGCAATCCTACCTTCAAAGATTTTTATGAATTCTTAGAAGCTCAGGCTATATATTTGGAGAATTTCTCGAAAAGAAAATAAAATAAGCAACAGCAGCGTCCGATAAATAGATAATTAGCGCCAATGTCCGACGAATCCTTCAACGCGCTAATCGGAGCGAATATGTAGTCAATGTTCCCTTCGCATGTCCAGCTTGTTCGGATTCTTTGTTGGAATGCAAAAGGTTTAAGGATTCAAGTATAGATGAAAAAACGAAAACCGTACAACAGGCGAAAATTATTATTTATTTCAATTGTTTACAATCGCCGAGTTTGTAAGATATATGGATGCAAGTATCACACGTTATTGCATCGAAATAATATTAAAATAGAAGAACTCAAGGTTTCTTCAAAGTCTTTTTTTTCTGGAAAGTTTTGAGCTAGTTCAGTGAAGAATATCCCATCAGTTTTATCCTGCGTCACAAATGTTGCAATCCATTTCTCTTTCAAAGAATATGCCATATTGTCAACCGCGATCATTTTTGTGAAGAATAGTCAATGAAAAAAATAGAAATGCCGAGTTTTATTAGATTCAGATTTGCAACTTTATTACCCAGGAGTTTTGTAAGAGGCTGGGAATAAAATGCAAACGAACGAAGCATTTCGGGTATTAGAAGTTCAATTAATCCGGTAGGTTCAGAAAAAATAGTTATTAACATTTTTTTGGATATAACGATTTTAGCACCAACATCTCTTATCTGACCATAGATAAAATTACCATAGATTTGTCAAATTTCTCATTAGCGAAGGAAGATTTAGAAATACCGTTACACATAAACCATGCATTAGCCGTTCCTCAATTCAATCAATGCAGGAAAATAGATATGCTTATTGGAACAGGCACATTTTAGGTACATTGTTATGTATAAGTCAACACCGGGCAGATTTTCACCTGTTATGGCAAAAGATTCACCTCGGTTAGGTACTCAGCGGCACTTTCATTTGGCGTAAACAGAATCCAATACGCGTTAGATGTCATCTAGAAATAGTTATTTAGATAGACAGCTTGCCAAATTTTGAGAAATAGAGAAGATATCCGCGAAATTTATGTAAAAAGAAAATTATTGTGAAACCCATTTCTCAGAAAATACGCAACAGACAACAGATGGACGTTACGTAGTTAATATACTGATTCGAAACAACATATTTCAATTATGATTCGCGCAACAGAAAAATGATTGTATTTGCTTAAGAGAAAATTAGGACAAGCCAAAATCTAATCTAGATTACTTCCAATATGTGCATTTTAGATGAGGATGAAATTATCAGAGTAGGTAGCAGATTACAAAATGCACTCATACACTTTCAGAAAAAAACATCCTATAGTATTGCCTTTTAAGCATCTGTTTACAGAAATCATGATAAGGAACGAATTTATTAGATTATTACATGCGGCATGCCAAAAATAGCGTTATGTCGAGAGCGATATAGCCTGCAAATCCTCGGTAAGAAAAATCATACGAAAATACATAAAGTTTTTCAAGTGTTTCAACAAGACCACAACTCTTAAAATATATAATGGGTCAGCTACTGCGGGTAACATCAGCACGGCCGTTTTCTGCGGTCTTGACTACGTAAGTTTGTTTCCAATACGTGAAAGAACTCGTAGTAAAACTATAGAGATCTTATTTATGCATTTTCGTATGCTTCATCACGAGGGCCATACATCAGAGTTAGTCACAGATTTGATTGAGGCCTTTTTGAATTGCTTGCGTATATTCGCAATAGGATTATGCAGGATTATGCAATATTTTCAGACAATGGAACAAATTTCATAGGCGCGAAATGAGCTCTATAAATTAGACATGCTCTTGAATAGTAAGGAGCATAACATAAAGATATCATGTGCATTAAAAAAATACAGCATAAAATGGCATCTCCGCACGCGCCACATTTCAGTGAGTTATGAGAAAGTGCAGTAAAGGCCACCAAATATCATTTGCGGTGTAAGCAAATCATATTGTATCATCATTGGTAAGCAAAAATTGACATTCGAAGAGCTATACATTCTATTAGCGCAAATAGAATCCTGTCTGAATTTCCGACCTATCACTCCTATGTTATCCGATCCAGGCCTGAATCTGTTGACTCCAGGTTATCCTGATCGACGATGCGTTGACCGCAATACTGGAAAACAATTTACGAGAGGTCAAAATGAATCGCTTCGGCCGATATCAGTTAATTCAGTAAATGTTCCAGCATTTTTGGCAGCGTTAGAGCAAAGAATATTTATAGCAGTTACAGAAGAAAAATAAATGGCACAAATCGATAGGTAATCTGCGAGAGAATGACTTGGTAATAATACAGAAGAAAAATCTTCCCTCGTTACAATAGCGCATGGGTAGAATGATGCAGCTTCACCTTGGGACAGACGGTATTCCACATATGACTACCGTAAAATAGCTAGCGGCATCATTTAACGGCCAACGGCAAAACTGTGCATCCTGCCTAATAATGACGACAGTGGATCAACGAAAAATGAATTAGGATATTTCGCCCCATCTGAATAATAAAAAGACGTGGGCATTATAGAGACATTTTACAGAATCAATATATTAGCGTTATTAGCATGTGTTTAGAGTTGAAGTCGTTAGCGTCAAGGCGGGCGGCATGTTAAGGACTTGCAAATGGTCGGATAACGTGTATTTTCAATAATTCGAATAATATATCAATAGTCTGACAATAATTTATGAGCGGGCATGGTTTTTCTAATGTTTTCCAGATTTCTCTAATTTAAACAAAAGTGTCACAGCAACGGCTATTTCACGAGTCACATTTGCATGCTATGCAATGGAGCTAGAGCAAAGATCCTGATCCCTACGCGCTGCGACGCGATCCATATCCCGCAAAGGCCTATCCTTCGAAGCTGCCTTCCAGCGCGATCATTCCGGGTCCTTCCTATCCCTTCTTTATGTGTATTTTCCCAAAAGACAAAAATTGGAGGAAAAACCAAGGATCGCAACAGCCTTGTGATAGAGTTGAAATATAGAAATGTAAATATATATAGAAATAGAAACGAGAAGAGATAAAATTCGATGACGATATAGTATACATCAAAATATAGTTAAAATCATCAAAGTACCACCATTCGTTTAATATAAACGAATATACAATGCTATAATAGTAAGTGATCCTTGGAGCAGTAACATCAGTTTAGGCATCTTATTTGTGTAATATTCAAAGTCGTTCATCAGTTTTCGATTTTAACACAAATCTTTTGACGTATATGAAATAATTATCTATTTGCCAAGTTCTAATATTGAAACAAAAATCGTAAAATGAACAATATTATGTTATTGCCAAAATATTCGATTTATTAAGTTTACTGCTAATTATTTATACAATTGTTAATCTAGGATAAATTCTTATTTACAATTGCTAAATCAGTTATGTTTATAAATATATAGTTCATGAATTCAATGATACAAGCAAATAAATTTAAGCAATGTGTGACCGAATAACGTATTAAACAAAACATTGAAAGATAATTTTTAATGAGAAAATAAAAATAAAATATTGATAAAATAAATTTTTATCAATAGTTATATTATCATTTATACTAAATATATATAAGTTATACTAAATTATATTTTTATATAAATAAATAAAATAAGCAAAGATAATCAAAATAAAGTAAACGAAACAAATTACTGAGTACACTTCGATGTGCCGCGAAAACTTAAGCAATAATAATAGCAGTTAAGTTTATGAAATCTACAATGATCCGCAATAAGCTCTTAATAAAAAAGATCGAAATAAAAAATTCTGATTTTTACAATAGCTTAAATTCTTATCTACAATGATTAATAATTGTTTATTTTATTTGTAATAATTTTATTGTAATTTTTATTATATTATTTATATATAATGAATTACATAAATAAAAAGACAAATATATATATAATATAAGACAAATATATAATTTTAACATTGTCTGAAAAGAAGAATTTGATTATACTTATTTGAAGAGAAAATGTCTTTACATATTTATCATGTACACACCATTCGTTTACTACGAATGTAAAAATTGCAATTCCTATAAAATCTAATGTAAACTTCAATATTTAATATATATATATATTATAATTTATAAAAATTTTAATACAATTTTTGAATAAATTATTATATTTATAATTAAATTATGATATCTATCTATAATTAAAAAGAAGAGGATTTGTGAACTTAATTATATATATATACTTAATAATAATAAATAATAAATAAATTTGTATATAAATAAATTAAATAATTAAACAATAAAATTCAGTCAACTTCATAATCAAAGAAAATTTTTTAATATTTTAAAATTTTTCATTTATTAGTAAAAAAAATTGTTTTTAGAGAATAATTTAATAAAAAGTTAACCACGTTAATAATTTTTGAACCATTTTTAATAAATATAATAATAAATATAATAAATATATTAATAACAATAATAATAATAATAAATATATGAATAAAAATAAAATAGTAACAGTAATAAATGTAATCCAATAGAGATCTTAAAACAATAATAGAAAAAAATCGAAATTATTCTAACTAATATTGAAACAATATTGATATAAAAAAACTTAAACATAATATTTTTCTTTTAAACGAATAATTAGGCAATCAGATGAGTCTATTGATATCGATTGATATTTAGGATTATAAAATACAAAATATCACATAATAAGTATTATAAATTTATTTAAGGAAAAATTGATACATTAGAAATTGTATTATTTAAAAAATAATTTAGATAATTTTTCAAATTTAAAAAATATTATTGTTAGTAAATTTTATTAATGATATGTTTTTATTGCTTAAAAAAATTTAATGCCAAATTTTAAGAGTTTTTCAACTTTAAATTAAATCTAGTCAATTTCAAATAGTCGAAAATTAGTAAATTTTCCATAACAAGTCAAATGTCTTTAATCATAAGCTAAATATTCGATAACAATATAAAACAATGATATATGACATTGTCGAAAACAGAATATTGAAATACGTAAAATAAAATAAATATTTTTCATTTGTTATTATTAAAAAAATGATTGAAAAATTTATGTATTATTATGCATTATTAATAATATTATAAATATATTAAATTTATGTATTACTTACATATATAAAAAAAAATTTGATTTTATTTTAAATTTGATTCAGTGCGTTAATAATTACGCTTCAATATTTAATAATAGCAAAGTTATAAAGATTCGAATTTTCATATATTTTATATATACTATTTCATATAATTGCTATGTAGCTATGTAGATATACGACAAATAAAGCAAACTTTAATTAATTTATTTGCTTTTATTATAATTACACAATTTATTTTTATTATTATTCATTATTATTATTTAGTAATTTATGTATTTTATTAGTTTATGTAACAAAAATCATTTCCTTTCAGGTAAAATTTTTATATTAAAAATTTCATTAATAGATATTTTATTAATAGATATATGTATACATAAATGTACATTTATATATCGTTTTTATAACATGAGCAATAAAAATATTGAAATTCATTTTCTTATGATTTTCAAGAATCTTGATTTTTTATAAAAATAAATGAATAAATTTCATGTTTGATATAGTTAAATATTTTATGCAAACAACAGAATATAAAAATGTTATTAATTAAAGAAATTACAAATTTTTTTGAAGATAACCAATTTTTATTTTGAGTATTTTTTGATAAACTTATAATGGAGATTAATAAAATATTATTATGGAATTCAAGTTTGTTTCTTAGAAAAATAAAATTGATTTTGACTATTGCAAAGCATCAACTTAATCGAATTGATATTTGTTGATAAATTGATTCTAATAATAATGTTAATAAATATAATATCTACTAAAGTTAAAAAATATAAAAAAATAGATTTTTAATATATATAATAAACATATTGACATATTTAATTAAGAGTTTATTTTTATATCATATTAAAATTACTATAATAATATTAATATTTAATTATTCAATTAAATGTATTGATTTTATTGTTCATTTTTAATGATTTAAATTAGTTACATAGTCTTTGCTGTTACTATAACTTCTCACGTTATAGTGACTTCATTCAAATGCATTTCTATAATAGTCCATTATTATATTATATTCCTATAATAGTCCATTTATTATATTATAAAATATAATAAATAATATTGCAATTTAGAAATATTGATATTTTTGTTATCATTTAAAACTATTTACCATTTTTCCAATTTATAATAAATATAAATTATAAAGATAAAGATAAATTCTATATTTTAAAATTTTTGTTCTCTTTTTACATTTAATTTCACTTCAGACAAATCTTTTTCAATTGTAATCTTTTTTTTTTAATCATACTTCTTTGAGCTTTGATTTTACTTTGATCATGTAAATTTTCTAATAATGAAAGTATTCATATTAAATTAGCTAATTAATTAATATTTCTTTTCAATATTATATATCATATACTACTTATAAAATACTATGATATCACATAAAAAACAAAATACATAAAAATATTTTTAATAGAAAAAAATATTTTTACAAATCACATTTTTGATCATTCTTTAATAATAATAGAAATATATTGATTAAAATAAAAAAAATATATAAAAATGAAAAGAAAAGAAATGCAAATTAAAAAAAATTATTTAATAAAATGATATTTAAAACAACATTCTTGAAGATTATTTATATTCAATTTTTTTTAAAAAAATGCAATAAAATAAAAAATGCAATAAAATAATAAATCTATTTTATATGAAAAATTATATATACAAATTAATATGTTATAAGACATTAAAAAGATTACAGGAAGTTATGCTTCTTGATTTCACCTAATTAATTAGGTTAAAAACACACTTGAAGAAATAAAATATGTATTTTTTTCTTCCTCAACTATTTCATTTTCTTAAATCATTTATAATGTAAAAATGAAAGATTGTCTAAACAAATAAATCTAAATCTGACTTATTTTTGATAAATTTTCAAGTAAAATATTACGTTATATGTTTCTACAGCCAATGAAAAAGTGTATATTCTCATTATTTCTATGACGTACCGTTAATTATATTTTTATTTTTTAGTTTTATATAATATAATTTTTATACTTTATTCTTTTAATTCATATTTAAGAATTACACAAAATTTTTATTCATAATAAAATTTTATCTTGTTATTAATATATTTTTCAAAATTAAAATCATAATTTAAAATTTGAATTCGAAAATATTAGTTTCTTCGAATTGAAGATGGCACTATTAATAAGTATCAAGTGACTATGGGTACTATAAAAGTCGATTAAATTCAAAAAAGTCAACAGTCACATGGTCAGCCTCAACAATCTATAATAATTTATACAATATGTCAAAAACCGCATTTTATTTCTTTATGCTCGATTGGCAAAAGCGACAACAATGGTATGGTAAAACTTTCAACAGTTTAAAAGATGTTGCAGCGGATCCAAAATGTAGTGAAGAATGGAAGGTAAGAGTTTATATAATTTTTTTTTAATATAATAATATTTTAAATAATTTTTAGTTTAATTCGATTATTTGTTTAAAATAGTGACTACTTTAAAAGATTATATATTTATGTATTTTATTATTAAAACTTTTAATATTATCAACATATCAATATTTTCATAAATTTATTTCTGTAACTGTAAAATACTGAATAAGAAATTAACAAAACAAGATTTTTGTCTTATTAAATATAAATTTTAAAGTAGTATTAAGAAATATATATTGAATTTATAATTTTTATGATAATTTAATTAAAGTCATTTTTATAATCTTCTATATAGAATATTTCTCCACAAGACAAAGAAATTTATATTGCCAAAGCAAAAGATAGCAAGATTAAAGCTCAAGGAGGTAAAAAAACTACAATTGGAGAAGATTTGTCTGAAATGGAATTAAATGCAAAAAAAGAACAAGAATTTCAACAAAAAATGCTAGAATATATAAACTCTGTCATATCTATGGGTTTATTACATAATAGTATATACTTTATATTAAATTTTTTAAATTATGTTTTTGAAAAATCTTGATTAATTTACTTAATAACTAAATAATTATTAAATACTATATAAATACTATATAAATATTTGATTATTAAATAATTATTATTTATTACAGATTTACAAAAATTAAAATTTATATTTATACATGTAAATTGGTTCTATAAAAAGGAAATAGGAATTAACAAATGTGAATTTTGTCCAGCGGAATTTGCAGTTGCACAATTTAGTCTTAAAAATGGTATTGAAAATATTTATCATGAAGTGTTAAAAATGAAAATACCATTAGGATGGAAAAGAGATGCAATTGAAATTAGTCAACAAACACATCAAATTCCCATAGAATTAGAAGAGGGACAAAGTGATTTTTCATATATGTTTAACGAGTTGATTAAATTTTTAGAAACAAACAAGACTGGAAATAAATTTCCTCCATTATTCACTACAAAAAATTTAATTCCTGTTGTGGAATCATTATTAATAAAAATGATTGAAGTTAATAGTAAGAATAAAGATTATTTTAAGATATTTTAAAATGATATAAAGAATATTATTAATATTTTACATTTATATTTCAGATGGATCGATTAATGACTTTTTAATCTATTCAATAGAAGCTCTATTTGGAGCATTGCGAAATGCTGCTGTGCAAAAAGTAGACAATCGTAGTATTCCACTCATTGTTGCTGAAAATGAATTTTCAAAAGACTTTTTATGCAATATACGTGGCTTTGAGTGTGATGTAAGAAGAAAAATATATTTTAATAAATTATATCTTTTTTTATCTTCTTTTAATATATCTCTTTAATAATTCAATAATATAATAATTTTTTTTTATACATGTTTTGGTATAGTTTCATAAAATTATAGATATGTCTCAATACTGTAGCAAATCTATAGTAAAAAGATGGGGTTTCACAATATGTGATTATTGTTGTCAATATCTGAATATAGAATTGATTGAAGGTGTGCATTGCCCAAAAGAAACATCATTTCTACAATCTACTGATCAAGATACAAGTATACAAGAAATTACTAATATTGACATTCATATGAAACATTTGAACATCAGTGACAAGGTTTCTGAAATGAATGGAATAAACTAAAAATTATTGATTTTTATCATATAAAATTATCTAACTAGTATTACTTCATATTTAACTAAATATTTTCTAATTATAATTTATAGATATCTAAAGAATACAAGAACAATACATCTAAACAAAATTACAGTAATGATCAACGACAATGTAATGAGACTAAACCATTAGACATAATTGATCATTGTAAAGCTAGTACATCTACTTCACATAATTTAACAGTAAGCATTAATTATTATTATACTAATTTGAATTAATTTCGAAATAATATGAAAATAAATTTTTAGTTAAATATATCAACATGTTCAATGCGACCAAACACAATACGTAAGCATTACATACATATGTTTATAAATATTTATATTTAAGTTTATATTATATGTCTAAAATAATATTATATGTAATATATAATTAATATAAAATAATTTTTATCAATAATTAATATAATTATTAATAAAATTAATAATTATTATAGATTTAAAAAATTAATAAAATTAAATGATAAAAATTATTTTGTAATATTTCAGCCCAAACTCTTATCAGAGTGCAAGAAAATATTGATCCATGTGTTGATTTCCCACCAATTGGTAAGGTATTTATTTTTTAAAATTAATTTTAAATATATTTCAAAGTATTAAAAAAAGAATAATTAAGTAGAAAAATAATTTTAATTGAATTTTTCATTTAATTTTTAAATAAATGTTATTTAATATTTTGAAGGATTCATAATCTACTTTCAATAATTATAATTAGTTTTCTTTTTTTATATCTTATTATATTTTTGATTATAAAGAAAGGAGCGTATATAATTTTAAATTTCTAATTTTTTTCTACATTTTATTTTTCATTATAGGAGGAAGAGGTATAAATTATAAAAGAGAAACTACAAATATCAAACTACCTTTAGGAAAAGGTAAAAATTTATCAAATATAAATTTATTATATTTGAATATATTTAAGTTTTATTAAAAATGTAAATGAAATAATTTTGTACTTTTTTGTACAGGATATAGAAAATAATAACCAATGACAATTTTGATATATTTGAATTTTTTTAATATAATGAATTTTTATACAGATATTTTAGGATATGTTCTTAATAGATAAAGCTTACATAATTTATGTATAATAATATTTTTTTTTTTTTAATATATTGACAAGAAAAAGAAATAGAAAAATATAATACATGCTTATGAGTAAAATATAAATTTGTATAAATAATAAAATTTATTTTATTATCTGCCTATAAATTAGAATTTTCATTATTCCTTGATAATTCTTAATTCATTTTTGATATTAAAATTTAAAGTACATAAGTAATTTTCATCATTATTCATTATTATTAATCATTTTACTTAAAATAAGATAAAGTGTATCGAATTAATTAATATATTCATTAATAATTACACATTAACATTGAATATATTTATTTTTAACGTTTTGAAAAATAAAAAGTGGAAGATACATCATTTTTAGTATAAGATATGTACGACGAATAAATGTTTATGTATTTTGGATTTAAAAAAATAGATTTCATTGGATTTTAAATTAGAAATCATAAATCATTTTGCTCCTAATTTGAATATTTTTTTATATGTTTTGTTGATAATTTGAAAGTACGAACCCTAAATTGTAAGTTTTTTAATGAATAAAAATCAATATTGGTAAAAGAAATAAACAAAAAAATTGTTTTAAATTATAAGTTTTAAATAATTTCAAATTAAATTTCATTTAAGTTGAAAATTTCTATAAACGATAGAATAATAAATATATATAGTATACAATAATAAATATATATATTATATATATATTAATATATGATAATTCATATATTTTAAATCATATCATAAAATCAAATATTTAACAATGTAATAACATGTATGATTTTTTAAATATTTCTAATACTTCAAGAATCTTTTAAAAAAAAAAAAATATTTTAAATAAGTTGATGATCGAATTACAAATTGCAATATTTATGATTGCCAAAAAATTCTCTCAAAAACCAAGGTCACTTTTATTTTTTTAAATAAATATATATTTTTGATTTCACCATATGATAGCTAATGTTAATCTTAATCATAATCTGTAACATTATGATTTTTAAATGACTGATAAAATTAGATTGAATTCACAGGAATATTAACTATGAAATTTTATTTAGAAATTTTATTTAGATAAATTAGATATTTAGAAAATTTGTACAATTAAGTATTTTTTGTTCTATATAGAAGAATAATCGCTTTAATTTGTTTACATGAAATTGTACATTGAATATTTTATATTATAATATTCAAATTATATGTTATTTTTTACGATACAAAATTTCTTTCTTTTTAGTAAATTTTGATTGAAATTGAGATGTAAATAATCTTCGTAAATCTATTTTTTTATTGATATATATTATTTTATTCGATTTTTGGAATTTGCAAAAATAATGGATTTATTTTCATAAATAACGGATTGCAAATATCTCTAAAAAAAGTTTATAAGAAATGAAAAGAGCAGTTGACTCTTTTTAGCAATACATTAATAGATTGAAAATAGACAGAACAAGTATAACTGGTTTTAGATCGAACTTGTACCAACTTCTTCCGGACTATTCTGAATCATTCAAATCAAATGCATTAGAAACAGATTTAATTTTTTAATGGTTATTATATAAAAAACAACTGTGAAATTTCAAATATTAAATAGTTTATTAATAATTTTTTTATTATTAACAAAAAATCGTATGAAAATAAAATATTAATAATCTCTTATTTTTTAAAATATGAATTTTATAAATACTTCTTAATAAAATTCTTATATATTATATGTATTCGTTCAAAATGTCCCAAAAATGTGACAACATTCATAAAATGTTCTTTATATAATTAGCCATTCAAACCATGTGCTTAATCAGTGTGATTGATCAGTTTTTTTTGTTGATAATTTGTTAATAAAATTATAATAAAAATTTAATAAAAATGAAAATGTTGTTTAAAATTATATCAGGAATTTTCAATTTAGATATTTTCACATTTTTGGACTATATATATTTGATGTCATTGACATCTTATATATCTAAAGCTTTAAAAATCTGATTTTATCCCACATTATTCTATAAACATGAAATATTTGCTATATTGCTACAAAAAACAATATTGTTGCATAATATTTCATTTATGTCAATATAATATATCAGAAATATATTATTATATAATATATCATTTTATACATACTTATTAATATTTTATGTATAGATATATCGAATTATGCCAAATTTTGACTGGTATAATCGATTTTTATCAAAATTATGGTTTTTAGATTAAAAAAATTGCTATTATAATTATATCTCTTCTTCTATCTTCTTATATCTAAACGACAGGAATTTCGTTTTCTAATCTAATCTTGACATGCAGCATAGAATTTTAGTTCGAAAAATGAAATTTTTTCAAAAAATGTAATTTTCAGATACAAGAATCACAGTTATAATTATTATTATCATCATCATCGTCATCGTCATCATCATAGTCATCATCATTGTTATTATCATCATCATCAAATCAAAATTACCTTCGAATGTTACCATATAAATTAGAAAAATTGTTTTAATTACAAATATTTTGATTTCAATCCACTAAACGAAGAAATATTGGCATTGTACAAAGGATTATCAAAGACACAAGCTGCTATCATGATGGATAATTTAGAAGTTAAGTTACTTATCAAATGATTCGTTTATTGTGGAGAATTTCGTCATTTCAAACAGATAAATCTGCAATAAAGAAATTTAACGATCCGTCTACGTATCGCTCGTGTCTCGTTGTTAACGTCCTATATTTTGAGAACATGTCATTTTTTACACCAAAGAACTCGTTCGTTTCATTGATTTTGAATAATCGTCCGTACGATATCGGTATGATTTGCGATTCAATCGTTATATTAAAATCATGTTAAAGTTATATTAAAAAAAAAAAAAAATAAGATCTTATTACGATGTGTTAATATAAAAAGTCATTAGTCATTCATTGTAAAATTCATAATGTTTGTATTTTACGTCATTATAATATCATACAATCATATAATTTTCATCGAACTTTTTAATACATTAATATCAATAAATTAATTATAGACTAAATATTTATTTAATTACATTAAAATCTTTATTAAAAAAATAATTAAATTATTTAATATAAATTATTTAATATAAATTATAATTTAATTATAATTAAATTAAAATATCATCTAATCTAATCTAAATCACAATCTTATATGCTTGCCACATTTCCCTTCTGATTTATTATTATCATCGTTGTGTTTTTTGATCTTGCGATTTTTAAAATCTCATTATCAAACACTATTGCAGTCTTCTATCTCACATTTACTGCAATACTTCGAAATCCCGTATGTAACTTTATTGAATCTTTTTCCGAAATTCTCATGGCGTTTTTTCGTTTGTGCCATCTTGTTCTCTTTTTCAAAATGTTATCCGACTTGCAGACTTTCAGCCATCTTTCAGATTCCAGACAGTGTAAAGCAAAGATTCCTCATCCAAATTTTAAAGAGTTAACTGCAATACTTTCAATAGTAATTCGGAAATAAAGTGCATCCCAGTGGATTCAAATGATGGATGCTTCAATGATTCATATTTAAAATATGTTCATTCAATTATTTATGTTCTTCTTATGTTCGCAAATTTACGATTGAACTGTCCGAAATATATATATATATGTTAATATAAGCGTAAACTGATGCATAATACTATATATATATAATAATTAAATATCATACAATCGTATAATTTTATTACAATATATTATTACAATATATATTTTATTACATTTTATTACAATTCATTTTTACAAATATGTATAGAAAGACTCAAAATTATTATGAAATTGATCATCAGCAATTACAATATACATTTAATGTTTACAAATAATTACGAAAGAACTCCGATAAATCGAAAAGTGAATAAAGTTATATGTAAATAATAAAACTATGTGTTTTCGAATATTTTTTCAACATTAATATTAGATCTAATTTCATTTATATATTACTTTACAAGATTAAAAGAAATTGTATGATGATCTCTTTGAATTCATTTTATAGCATGAAATTTTTACTTTTATATATACATATATATATTTTAACATTAATTTTTTCCAAGCTTTTTGATATGGAATACAGTGAAAAATTAAAATTATTTTTTTCCTTTCGAAATTTCACAAATTTGAATGATACTATTGACTTTAAAAAATTTCAAATATCTTTGTAAAAAAAAATCTTTAGAGCCGATATATGATTTTTTTATAGCATTTAAAATAAAAAGTTAATTATTGAAGATATATAAATATATATATTATAAAAAAATCGGACTTTTATTTTATATGTACGTGTTATTTTATGTGTATTTGCCTCATGTTTGTACTATATATAATACATGTCGAGTATGTATTTTTAATATATTTTTAATGTATATATTGTGTATATTTAATGTTTTTAAAAATAAATATTATTCCTTTATTAGATAAATATTATCCCTCATATATATATATATATATCATAAATATTACTTTTTGACAATATTATGAATAATTGATTGATTATCGTATTGACTTTTACGAAATATTATTCCAAAGTTATTGGAATATGTCTAACGATTAGAGCATTATATAGATCTTTTTAGGCTTGTTAATGATTTAAGATATTTCATATATGTTTGAGTTAAGATGAAGATTCTATGATGATCAAGTTAGTTTGTATGATTCTGAAAAAGGCTAATATATTGCTACACGTCATCAAATATTATTTTGCATAAATAAGAATCTTGATCTGATTGTATCTCGCATTGGCAGTACATCTAGATTTAAGATTTTATCCATCGCGTTATACTTAATGTTGGAGAATTTAATAAATTATTAAAGTTGTTCGATAAAAAATGAAATATTCATTTATACCAACACGAAGCCATCTCTGAATACTCATACTGGATTCAAATTTTCATTATTATAACTGAATCAATGCCAAATCATTAATGATGATCGTTACTGTACAAACAAAATCACAATTGATCAATAAATAATATGCAATTCTATTATTTATCTATTATATATCTAATTATCTAAGACACATGATTACATGCATGAATCAAATTAATGATTGAATATTAATGATGTTATACGAGATAATAAAACATGTTTGCTTTATTATAATTTTGTATTTATTTGTGGAATTGAAAATACACAAATTTATAATACAATTTTATAAAATATGCTTACATAACATTTTTAAAGTATAAAATTATTTATATATGCTTAATGCATATATAAAATTTAATCTAAATGTAAAGAAATAAATTTAATTCAATAGATTATATCATGTATGATATTAATATAATAATGTATATATAATAATATATAATCGTAATAATATATATAAAGAAAAAATTGCAAAATTTAAAATTCTTCCTGACAGGAAATCGAATTTTTTTGATAGGCGGAGATCAATATATTATCGAAGACTAATGATTGATAATTAATAATTTATAATTTGTTTGTTATTGTATGTATAATGCATGTATGTATAATGAATTCCAAAATCAGTTTATCTTTCTATTTATATATATAGAATTGAATTTATAGTATTTTCAATTTGAATAGCAAATTGAAATTATTATTAAAAAATAGTCACTTCTTGATTGTTCTTAATAATGATTTCTTTTGTACATTGTTGATAGCTTTTATTTAATCATATTAGATTATTGTGAACTGTGATTATGAATTTTTTCTGATTATAAATTCTTTAAACTATTCTATTCGAAAATATACATATTATTAGGATATCCTATAAGTTTCTATCTTTTCTTTGATATGAAATGAATACATGATATTTGTTGTATAAGATTAATTTATTGTGTTATATATGAATCGTTCTGTTTTATCATCTTCTTCCATTTCTTAGGAAGCCTCATTATTTTTTTTTCCAAAATTGTTGGGAAAATTTATTTGCAAAATATTGCTTTTTTATTTTGCTTACGGATTGGAATCGTTTATCATGAAGAGAATATTTTTAATAACAAGAACAAGTAATAATCGGATAGAACAAGATTTGGGGAATACAGAAGATGCAATAGAATATCTCAATCAAACTGTAACAGCTTTTTTCTTATAGTCAACATGCAGTTTTGCATTGTCGTGATAGCCTCGTCGGTTCGCCAATTTTGACTGTTTTTCTGCTATGACATCTTTCAATTTATTAAGCTGATTGATTTTAGAATATTTTCCAAAATTGATGGCTTCATCTTGAGAAAAAAGCTCATAATAGATTACATCTTTCCAATTCCACCAAATGTATAAAAGATCTTTTTTTGGGTGAAGGCTTCATGGCAGTTGAAGGTTTCTATTAAATCAAGTGCGTTTTTGATGCATATTTTGATACAAGATCCAAGTCTTATCTCTAGTGACAAGTCTCTTTGAAAAAGGATTTCTTTCATATCGCTGGAAAAGGAAATCGCATGTAGAGATGCTGTTCATAAAATCGGTTTCTGTCAATAACTGTGGAACCCAAACTTCACATTGATTGACATATCCCATCTTGATTAGATGATTACCATTTTCCTGAAAATATTAATCCACTATCTCTTGCACACTATATCGTGGATTTTCAGCGAGTATGGCCTTGATAAAATCCGTATTCATCATTGCTGGCCTGACTGCGATTTCAATCTTTCAAGTCAAAATTGTCATTCTAAATTTTTTAAAACAATTGTGGATGATCGCAATAATTGTAGCACTATTCCCGTAAAAATCTCAAGTATTATTTGCATTATCATTATTTTTTAAAGCAATAAAACATAAACATAACATAACATAGCATATGTTAAGCATAACATGCAAATGCTTTTGTTTGCTATTCCAATCAGCATTGGAGAATGGATGCATCGAACACGAATTGCAAACCCAAGGGTACCTGACGCTTTTCACTCTATGATATACAAGTTTTGCTTGATCGACCCTCATTCTGATTTCATTTGTGGAACCCGAAATGAGTATTATTTCAAAAAAACACATTGATTTAACGAAAGAAAGGTTGGAGAAAGATTCTGAATAGAAAGAAGAGAGATCAGGTTTCGCTTTGCGTGCATCTCGCAAACCGTTACAGTACATCGAGGCCTTTCGATTGTGCTGCTGGAGAGACCATCCATATCGGGAGAAGGTGCAACCAGCGTCTTGCAAAGTCTTGAATACAACAACAATGTGCTTGTTATCAGCAATTATGATGCTGAAAGTGATGGTTAATTAATCTCGACAAAGTCGAACTTTGAAAAAAGAAAAAAGAAGATCCTCACTATTAAGAAATATGTTGCTGTAGCTAAAGTGAAGAAGCAGTTTATGGAGGAGACCAAAAGAGATCCTTCTTTTCTCTTTTTTCTCTTTTTTGACTTTGATCGAGCGCAGCGAGCTATAATTGAGAGTCCCTGCTACTAGAGAAATTAAGAATATGGCTCGAAGAAAAATAACATTCGTTAGAAGCATAGAATGAGATCTACTCTTGACATAAGTGTCCTAATGTTAAAGGCAATAAAAGAAATGGAAGTAGTTGTTTCCATATCCAAAAATGCAGAATTGAGATCCCAAGTGCGACACCAACAGCAGATAGAGGGGAAGACTTTATAAAGAGGGATTCAAATACGAGATTTTCTGCCATCTCCATCCCCGAAGTCTGAGATTGAGACGTCATCGTCTTATTCATCCATAATTGATAATGGCTCGTGAATGGCCGCCATTGGCGAGTCAATAGATAGAAAACTCTTCGATCTGAGAAAAGAAATGGATAGCTTACACACAAAATGACAACCGGAAGCGTTATTTAGGGACACCGAAAAAGAGCAAGGAGAAATAAAAAAAAGTGTAACAAAAAACGTGACTTCTACGATTGAAAAGATTGCCAAATCTATTGGAATAACAATAGAATTTTCACAGAAATCTTGGTTAAAGATTACATATGTAGGGCGAAAGAAAAGGAGAAAATCCTCATAAGATACTTCGCATTATATCATAAGATATTTCCGCAAAAGGATACTATAAAGCTATATACTCCATGATTCCCTCATAAATGCTATTTATGCAATTTGCACTAACATGACCTCTTTTTAAGCATAGCGATAACATTGGAATTGTTATCGCTGCAATACCTTCACTCTCTCTGAAGTCCACCTTATTTTAATTCTATTAACCGTTGCGATTTTCTTTGTAGCAGCTATAGGATATCAGATCCAATCTGAACCGTGTCCAATCTTCTTTCGGGATCCGTTTGTATCTCCGATTCGTGACATTCTTTTCAAATTTTCTTTTTCCTCTTTCTTCTTATTCTTTGATTTTAGCCTTTTCTTCAATTCATCATGCCTGGCTGCCATCGTATCATGCCAGGATATATGGATTCTTTGCAGATTTCGCTTTTCTTGCTTCATCTCTTCGAAAAAGTTCTATTAGAGCATCGATACAGCGGAATAGATGAGTCTTTTCTTGTAAAGAAATTTGAATAGTTTCTTCGCCATTCTTTTTTCTCAACATCATCTGTCGATTCCCCCATTACCCATTAATTAGTGAATTGTCTTTTAAAATTTGCTTATCTATGAGCTCATTTATGGCAAACGTAAATGATACGCATACTCGCAGGATGGCGATTTCAGAATCACGGCAGCAGAAGCACAGATTATTTTGCGCGATTTCTCAGCCCTTTTTCGCCGCTGAACTCTACAATTTCAGAGTTTCGAGTTCGAGTTCGTATCTGAGATTCTCCATTTTGGACCTTATTCCGCATTTGCCAACTTCAATTCTATAGTGGAGCCGGTACGAATCGTTCATCTAGTAGAGCAAAACTCGAACAAGATAGCGATTTTGGATCACCAATGTATTCGGCGGTTGCTAGTTCGCTTCAGATCTCGATCTCCAGTTTGGTGATTCTACTGATGCTTGATATCAAGGCAGTATTTTCGTTAGATGTCCACGGTCTGCCTCGCGTTCTTGTTTTAATCTCGATGGATCTAACGGATCCATTACTCTTCTTTTTACACTTGTGTATTTCTAACGTATATACATATCGCCATTGCAGACGAAATATCAACGATACCAACGAAGCATTGGCTCTGCCTTTACATATTGAATGTTGACAGTATGAGTGTCTTGAGAAATTCTCTCTATACTGTGTCGATTTGTGAGATGTTCTAGCATAAAACGAAATCATGTCTCTATTTTGCTCCTCTTTTTTCCTTTTTCCCTATGCTTTATTAAAATTGGATTTATTGAAATTGGACTCTGTATAATAGGTCCCACAAGAGTAATCGGAAAATATGTTCACTTGAGCAGAATTGCTCTATCCAGGCGAGGCTAAAATAGGAGGGAGAGGAGGATACGCCAGGTACCTCCGGATTGGCTAGAGCAGCGGGTGATGCACCGATCCATCTTCCAATGAAAGATGCCTTTTTCGCCGCCCGCCATATCTTGAAGTTAGGAATATTTTACAGAAATTATCCTTGGTTAAGGCAAAACCCTTGTACCTGCGAAACATGACCACAAGCTTAAGGTATGATAGAAATCGAGTATTCCGGATGCGTTAAATCTGTACTGCACTCAATCAACGATTGCAGCCCCTGCGGAAAGTGCGCACCTAATCTGTAAAATCTAATCCTAAAAATTAATTAAACTAACCTAATTCTAAAAATTAAGAAAAATTGAAACTAATTAAATCGATCGAGAACTATTAAGACACAATTAAATTAATATATCTTTATTTTTATATTAATTACATAAATTATCACTAACTATTAAAATTAAAATTAATTAAACTAATCAAGACGAGTTAATTAAAATAAATAATCCGATTAAAGTGAATAATTCGAATTAATTAAATTAATTAAAACCGATAAATAAAAAAATAATTAAACTAATTAAATAATAAACACATGCAAATGAAAATAATTAAACTATTAAGATATTAAACTATTAAAATTGATTTATGAAAGTAATTAAGTTGAATAACTGGAATTAATTAATCTAATTATACTAATCACGCCAATTGATATACGCAAATTAAAGTAATTAAACTAATCGAAACGATTAAAATAATTAAATCAATTAAGTCAAATAATTCGAATTGATTAAACTAATCGAGACAATTAAAATAATTGATTAAAATAATTGAACCAATTAAGATAAGTAATTCGAATTAATTATGATCTAATAATCGAATGATCTAAATGAATTGATTAAACTAAAATTAATTATAATTAATAAAAGTAATTAATAAAAGTAATTAAGACTAAGAAAAGTAATTAAACTAATTTAGCGGAACAATTTGAATTAATTAAACTAATTGCACTAACGAATGCATAAGAATTAAAGTAATTAAATTAATCGATTAATATTTTTTTTTTCAGTGATGCTTAATGTATAAAATATATAAATCTGACTGTAACAACAAGATATTAGCTCAATGGCGCAGAAAAGTGTCGAGTGTTAATGGGAGAAGAGTGTAATTAAAGAAATAAGTGGAAAGACATTTGAAAACGGGAATTGATCTCGAAAAATATTCGTAACTTTGTAATCCGTCTTAAGATATCTTCTATTGATACGAGTCTATTTAAATTAATCGAGAAGATCAAATTAATAAAATTTGTTATTGACTAACGAAAACAAGTAAGTGGAATTAATTCAATCAATCGAATAATTAATGTATAAATTGAATTAATTCGATTATTAAGACGCATGAATAAAGGAATTAAAATAATTAATCAAAAATTTAATTAATTAGATTAATTAAGACTTAATCTAAAATATATAATTCGATTAAGTCATAAAATACCTTTCATTAATGAAATATTTAAAACGTAAATTAAACTAATTATACGAATTAAGCTATTAAAATATGTAAATAAAATTAATTAAAATAATTAAAGATAAAATAATGAGAAAGAATTAAAGAAAAATAATAATAATTTAACGAGAAATGATAGGAACCATTTATTTCGATTACTAACTCGATATATTAACTGATTCTTTAACATTTGTACAGATCGCGCCGCTTCGTTCCCTATCGATTTAATATCGATTTAATATAATTTGTAAATATTTATAAATATTCCGATATTTATTTGCCCATGTTTGAAAATAATTAAATATTACAAATAAATAATAATATAATTATTTAAATAATAATATATTAAATAATAATATTATTACAAATAAATAAAATAAATTAAATATTATTACAAATAAATAAAATAAATAAAATAAATAAAAATAATAATAATTAACAATAACAATAAAAAAAATCATAATTATATATTTTTATGCTCTATCGATATCTATATACGCATTATTGCTAAAAAAAGAAAAAGAATGATTAAATCCTGATATTATCGAGTAATTTCTCGATACTTATAGACGAAATAAATATAAGAGTGAAATTAAATTCAAAATCTTATTTTTATATAATAATGTTTCCATAAATCGCAATTTAAAAATATATGGTATGTTTATATTGAAATAATTTTATTTATAATGTCATTTTACAATTTATAAATGTATTTACGATTATTACATTGCTTATATTAGGATGTCCTATAAGTTTTTTTCGCATCACGCTAAGAATGACTTTAACTGTTTATTTTTATATGAACATGCAGATTTATCTATTAATTGTTCATCGCATCGGTTTCAGTCATCTCGAAGCTCTTCTAAAGTACGTTTCGTTGGTGATACTATCTTTTTTAAAACCTTTTTCTATACTGTTCAATATGAATAACCAAAGAAAGCATTTGCGGCTTTATTGCTTTAAAAAAGATGATAATGCAAATAATATTGAAGACGACATTTGTATTGTTTACAGGAATGATGTTACAATTATTACGATTGTTCGCAATTGGTTTAAGAGATTTAGAGCTGGCAATTTCGACTTGAAAGATGAAGGTCGCAGCGGACACCCAGCAACGACGAATACAGACTTTATTAAAGCCATGCTCGCTGAAAATCTGCGATAATGTGTAAAAAATAGTAGATGATACTAACATTTCCAGATTACAAAATGATAGATAATGATCTAACCAAGATGGGATATGTCAATCGATGTGAAGTTTGGGTTCACAGCTATTGACAGAGACCGATTTTATGAACAGCATCTTTACGTGCAATTTCCTTTTCTAGCGTTATGAAAGAAATTCTTTCTTAAAGAAACTTGTCACTTGAGACTTGGATCTTGTATCAAAATATGCATCAAAAACGCATTTGATTTAATAGAGACCTTCAACTGCCGTGAAGCCTGGACTTCACCCGAAAAAAGTTCTTTTATCTATTTGATGGAATTGGAAAGAAGCTCATAATCTATTATGAGCTTCTTTCTCAAGTCATCAATTTTGGAAAGTATTCCAATCAGTCTGATAAATTGAAATACGCCATAGCAGAAAAACAGCAAAAATTGACGAATCGACGAGACCATCACGACAATGCAAAACTGCATGTTTTTGTCATTGACTGTAAGAAAAAAACTGTTACAGTTTAATTGGAACATTCTATTGCATCTTCTGTATTCCCCAAATTTTATTTTATTCAATTATTACTTGTTCCTGTTATTAAAAAAATTCTTTTCATGATAAACGATTTCAATCCGTAAGCGAAATAAAAAGGCAATATTTTGCAAATAAACCCCAACAATTTTGGAAAAAGGAAATAATGAGAGATAGAAGAATATGATAGAGTAGAATAGTTCATATATAATGCAATAAATT
>NW_006263664.1:98979-100218 GCF_000469605.1 Apis dorsata | reverse complement strand
AACAACAAATATCATGTGTTCATTTCCTATCAAAAAAAAAAAAAAAAAAGAAACTTATGGGATACTCTACATTATTTGCTTTAATTTACAGGATTTTGACATCGATAATACCAATGTCAGTAATGTGATCTCTTTCTTCTATTTTTTTCATTTCAATTTGCAATTTGTTCATGAATCATGAATTTGATTATCATTCGAAGTGATATAATTAAATAATCAATTCTAAGATAAAGTAATATCGAATTTGTTACGCGAGAATATCGAGAGCTCGAAGTTTATTTATTATCTTATAATTACTTAAAATTTTTCATTAGGGACAATTTGAACTGATAATATAATGGGGATATAAACGGAAATAGAGATTTAATTTAAAAACTTAAATTGCTTTTAATTTAATTTAATAGATTAGTCAATAATATTTATTAATTTTTGTGTTTGTATTGACTTCTAGAATCTTCTAAGTTTCACAAATATATTAATGAATAAATAATCAAAAGGAGAAGAGAACGGGAAAGCGTTCTGTTCTTCTTCATTATAAAAATCTTATTTGAAAGAAATGTATTATATATTGATCATATAATAAATTTATTATGGCGAATATTATAATTTTTTTCTTATTCATAAACTATAATAATATATTATTATGTAAATATAGTATATATTACAGTAAATAGTACAGTAAATATAAAATGTAAAAAATAATCATAAATTATGATTTTAGTGATAAAAATTAATCTCCCAAGAATCTTTGGACCGCAAGCTTCATCGTACTAACAATGGACTTAATTGTACTAATAGAATCAAATATGTTATTATAGTACTAAAAATCTGAAAGAAAGATTAAATCCTTAAGTAATTAATCCGATTATACATTCGTTTAACTTACCATTGTTGATAACCTGTTATTAAGTATATAATCACCAGCAGTAAATTTTAAAGGATGAAGAAAGAGTTGTAACGAAAATTGTAGTACCTGAAATTATTGTTGTCATTAATTTTTATTTTTTAAATATTTTTAATTTTAAATTCTAAACTATAAATTATTTGTATTTGATTTTTTCGATATAAAATATTCTTTGAAAAAGTCTATAAGAATTCGTATAGATACTATTCGCTGATATTATAAATAAAATCAGAATATAGAAACAAAGTAATTTGTGCGCTATTATTATCATTATATATATATAATATAGAGAAATTCTTTTGATAAAAAGATAAAATCTTTTTATCTTTTGATAA
>NW_006263664.1:92174-98892 GCF_000469605.1 Apis dorsata | reverse complement strand
CTAGAGATTCTTGAAGTAATTTTAAGCTTTCCAATTTTTTACAAAAATTTTTGTTTCAGTTTTTTGTATATTAATAAAAAACAAATCAATCGTGAACGTATCAAATTAATATATTGTAGTATATATATTGGTATGTTGAGTACATGATCAATGTAATAATAAATAAATAATAAATAAATTTTAATATTGAAATAAGATATTGAATATTTATTATATTAAATTATATTAAATTATATTATATATTCGATATTATATGTTCGATATAATTTATCAATAAATTTAAATACTTAGTTATTATAGGATGAATAAATTGAATTTATTTATTCTTAAAATAAATAATGTAAATTTATGATATAAAAAGACAAATATAACATTTTTTTAACAATGATCAATAAATAATATCTAATTGAAATGAAACAAAAAAATACATAAAAACAAATAAAAAAACTTAAATTAGAAAATAATTTATTAAATAATTAGATTAGATTATTAATTAGATATTTATGGATTATTTGAAATTAATTAGATTTATAGATTATTAATTAGATTAGATCAATTCACTCACATAAAAAGTTTTTCAACTTTTTTGAAATATAATTATTTACTGTATCGTTTTTTAATATTGATGGTCAAAGTAATTTATAAAAAATTAACATTTAACATGAAATTAATTGAAAGATAAAAACATTACTGAAGAATAATACATACAAAAATAATATAATATATTTGTTGCTCATTGAATTTAATTTTGTTGAAAATTGAATTTAATTTTTTTTAATTTTTCGCATTATTGAATATTTTTTTGAAATTTGAATATTATTTATTATATACTAATTCTATTATTTCTATTTAAATCACTAATTTTTGAGTTTGAACTATGATTTTGAAAATCTAAACGATTCTTTCTATTGTGTATTGAGAATTTTAAAAACTTTTTTCTTTATGTAATGTAAGATTTTTAATAAATTAAAATAAAAGATTATGTTTTTAATGTGTTATTTTCTTTTTTTGAAATTAAGTCATTTGTTGAAAAGAATGCAAATATAATTTATAGTAAAATCTATTGACTAGATAGAGATTTATAAATATTTAGATTAAAATTTATAATTTTTAAAAAAATCTATTTTAAAATTTATCATCTAAGATTATAAATATCTTTTTAAAGAGAATATAAAAATATAATGCTAAGTAAAAGATTATTTTCTAAAGCACAAAAATAAGATTACAACATAAATACAAAAATATATATTTAAATAGAAAATAAATAAATATTGAATCAGGCGATATTTAATCATGCATCATACATATTCTTTTATGATATTTATATAAACTATAAAATAGATGAGATTTTGAATTTATAGATACAATTGAAAGAATAAATTTTTCTGTTGCAACGTGAATTATCATATTTATAATTAACTTAACTATAATTTAATCATTAAAAGAAGAACCAAAAATTTTTGCTTACAATGAGATCTTTCATTATTTATATTATACGTTTTCCTTTGGTTGAAATTAGATTAAAATTAAGACTATATTAAAATATTAAAATATAATTTATATATTAAACTATGCTTAGAGATTAAGAATTTTTTGTTTATATAATTTATATAAATGATATAAAAAAATGTATATATATAAATGTATATATAATACCAGTATATATAGTCATATATTATCATAAGTGCATATCTATATATTACATATTTTTGAATATTATTATACAAAAATTATTTATTATATCTTAAGGAAGTAGTTTTAGTTTTTGAATCAGTAAAAATTTGATAAGAAAAATAATTGTAAAAGTGATTTTGGATACGATTTTCAATTTAAATTATTCTTTTATTTTCTACAATATATAATACTCATCACGAAAAATAAATATCAAATAAATTATTTTTAAGTTTTATGTTCATTTAAATTTATAGAATGCAATTTTTTCAGGATTTATAAATAGAATATTTATTTTAAAAGAAAATTATTTTTTTTAATGCATAAAAAACGATTTTTTTATAAAATGTTTACAAAGTCATTTTTTAATAGAATGCTGTTCCAAAATTTGTTCCAAATGTTAAAGATTATTATATAATATTATATAATTATAATTATTTATATTATATAATATAAAAAACAATTATATATATATTATATAATATAAAAAACAATTAAGTGAGATCAATCGAAATATATCGCGATATATTAAAAGATTGCGCTACACGCTAAGATTGATATCTGATCATATTAATAATATTTTCAAAAGAAATTCCATAATTGGATAAGCAATTTCGAGATTTATAATTTAATAAAACCAAGTAAAACTCGTAATTAAGATACAATAAAAAAAAACAAAATATTATTTATGACTTTGCTTATTTTTCAAAACAATTAAACAGTTTTACTTATCGGGATAAAATCTGCGAAAAAGATCTATGATTATATAAAATTGAATATATTTAAATAAATGACTCTATTTATCGAAAATTTTAGAATTAGATAAATATAGTTAAATAAATTGCAAAAAAAATTCACATTTCCATAATATTTCAAATATAACATAATCTTAAAATTGTTCTATCTATAAAAATCATATTGATTTGATAATAATCTTGGAAATATTTTTTAATATATTCCATATTTGCTATATAGCAGAATTTGATGCAGATTTTAAAATTTTATAGAATAATTAGCTTATAAATAATCATTCTATAAAAAGTTTCATATTCACATTTTCTAAACGTGCATTTTGTAAAAGAAAAGGAATTTTCTAAAAAAAAAAGATCTTATAAAGAACCATTTTGTAAAAAGAGATATTTTTTTAAGCAATTAGATATAATCATTTTCTAAATATTTATATAATAATTTTCTAAATAAAATGAATTTAAATACATAAAATTTAAATATTTTTTTCTAAGAGAAGAGTATCTTCATGATCTATGAAAATATTTTTTCTTTGTCACAAGTATTATATGCAATTCATTAAAAAAATAATTTAACCTTGAAAGTCATGCTCAAGATCAATTTTGTATTTTATTTAATATGTAACTATTAATCCGAAAAACGTACAATTATTTTTCAAAATCGTAACAATAATTTTTTAATACTACAAACAAAATTCAATAATATAATATCAAAAGTTTTTTGCAAATAATTCAAAAATTAAAATTATATATTATATGGAAGAAAATATTTACTTAAAATAATATTTCTTTGCAATATATTTTAGGATCATTAAAATTGAAAAGAGAGCATATAGAGAAGTTTAATCTAGATTTGTTAGATTTTATTTTCGATATTTTTAGCAAAAATGAATCATAGTAAATTTAAATTTAATTACATAAATATAGAACTTACCTCATTTCTAATGGAATTATCTAAATAGCAAATATCTAATTCTCGAAGCAAATGTGCTGTTATTTCTACCTATAAAACTTTAATATTATATATATATATATATACTTGTATGTATATTAACTTTTCGTTTATGATATTACATTCTTACCTCGCGATAAAAATTAGTACAGTGATTATTTATAAGAATAATTTTTGCCGAAAGCAGAGAAATCCATATAATAGTTACTGAAATTTCTTTATCTAAAAATACTTCTGATAAATTTAATGATATTAAATAAAAATATGTATTATAAAGTATACATAGTAATAATGAAAATTGTAAAATTATATCCAATAGAATTTGATAAGTATATGCCTGATTGAGTTCACGTGAAAGTTTAAGAATCTCAAAATGAATATATCTTTAATAAAGAAAAGAAAAAAAGATTAGTAGTTATAAGTAAACAAAATAATAATAATATGATATATATTATATTACTATTTCTATAAATTCAGAAACAATATTATCATTAATATTATCATATAGGAAAAAGAAGTAGCTCCGAACATTTAAATAAAATAAAAGAAAGAAAAATAATCAATAATAAAATTTTAAGAAGAAATTTTTTTTTATCTTAAAAAATATTTAATTTTATAGCTTCTCAGATTTGAGTAGATATTTTATAGAAGTACTTCCTAATTAATTTTATTTAATATTTTTGTTATCAATATATATATATGAATATAAAAAAAATTAATTAAATGTTCAAAAATTTTAGTCAAATATATATATTATAAAAATATATTGAATTATTAATATTAAAATGAATTTAACAATAAACATTGATGAAATTTGATTAAAATTTTTTTGCTCTCGGTAATGTCATTTTCAATGAAAAGAAAATTTCTTTCAAAATTGAATTATTTTAAATATTACAATTGAATGTGATGAATGTGCGTGAACTGATATTATTCGAAGCATTACTTATTGTCCTAGGATTGTACAATCGTTTATATTATGCTTTGAATGATGTTAAAATGGTATTTTACTTTAATTATTTATGGCTAATTGACTGTAATGATTATACTTGTACTTTGAATATGAATTGTATTGCTGCATTCTATTTGATTTGAATTTTATTTTATTTTAATTAATTATTCTGAAAGACTGTCACAGGTTATTTCTCCAATTATTTTCCATGAAAATGCAAACTAAGAGGAAATTAGAGGAACCAATGGATGGAATCGCGTCATAGCGTATCAAAATCTTTACACTTATTTTCATTGCAAGACACTAAGTGCGCAAGCGTGACTTGTGAAATAGTTATTGCTGCTATCTCTGTTTTTAAATTAAAGAACTATATTTATTAATATAAATTATAAATAATGTAAATTATTATTAGACTATTGAAAATACTCGAGCGTTTGATCGCTTCACAAGTTATAACAAAATTGATTATAATAATATTTAATATGTATGTTATTACTAATTTGCAATTGTTTTTAAAGACAGTTAGTCAAGATATTAAAAATGTACGGAGCTATTCACTATTTGCAATTGACCACTTTATATTATATAAAATTACAAAATTCTATATATATTGAGAAATTATTAAACATACCTTGTAATTTGAAGAAGATGTTGAACAAAATGGTTTTTGTTATAATAGTTTTTTATAATTATGTATTTATTTTCAATATGCATCTTATATCTTATATTAATGTCATTTATACTTGAAAGTTGATGTATTTCTTTCATAACATTGTTCATTTTACGCAATTTATCCTGTAAAATACTTAACAAAAATCCAAATAACATCACTCAAAAAAAAAAAAAAAATACTATGAATAATTATAAACTTATCCATATTTTCATTTTCCATAAGAATGAAATAAAGATTTAAAAAAATTTTATGTATTTCTGTAATGTGATACACAAAAAAAAATAATAAAAAAAAAAGAAAGAACAAAAATTTCGCTTTTTATAAATCTGGAAAAAAAAAGAATGTTTTCTTAGAATGGCATTTTAGAATGAGAAAAAAAAATATAAACTCAAAAAAATAAACTCAATTAATTTTAATATCCTTGTATTTAATATTTTTTTTTAATTTTTCTTTATTTTTAATTAGTAAAAATTGCAATTGACTAGTAATTGAATAATTTTATTTGATTCAAATTATCAATCTTTTAAATCGATCAAATATTTCATATTCAATTATATTCACATTGTGGTTTAGAATGCTATTGTTATTATTCCTCGCATCGCATTGTCTTAGAAAAATTATACTCTACTGATCTAGGAAAGAACAGATTCTGAGTTATTTATTATTGAGGATTGATAATTTCTCGTAATAGACATCACTATTGTTAGAACTTGATTGACCATTAATCAATTATAAAATGATAAAAGTTAGATTTTGCCACATTTTATTTACAAGATAGATGCTAATGATCTCTTGGGATGAATAATTGTGTTTGAAATAATAGTGTTCATTCTGCATTAGTTTAAAATTAATTGTTAAAACAAGACTTGCAACTTCATTTTGTATTAATTATAAAAAATATTTTCTGATTTCAGATGCGATTAATATTATTCTGTCTTGAAGCTTTATTATCTTGCTGCTCATTATTTTGCATTCCATTTCTTATCTTCATTCCATTTCAAAGAAGATTTCCTTGCGATTTAAAGAGGATTAAATTTGCTTCTAAATAATAAACTATGATAATATTGATGTGGAATGATGGGATATCAGTAGGTATGATGCCAAATAATTAAATTTTCTAAATCAAATAAAAAATTTAATATAGTCTGATTCAGCGATAAAGATTCTATTTTAAAAGATTCTTAATATATGGTTTAGCTATAATAAGATCTAAGATAAGTAAAAATTTTTCAAGTGTCACAAAAATGTGGCCATAAGATAAAGAAACTATTGAATTTTTTCCAAACTATTCAAGGATATACGTATGTTGATGAATTTATAACACAGTTTTTATTCTTATTTTAATATGATTCAATCTATATTATTAATTCGTTCTCAGTTCGTTCATGTTTCACTCAGTTTTATTCAGTCTCTTGATTTATTAATTTATTTATATTTTATTATTAATTTATATTTTATGAATTTTTAGTGGTAATAAAATTTAATGCAATAAAATTTTACTATATTTTTTAATTATCATTTAAATTCAAAGATTTTCTTATTTTCTTAAATTTTTCTTTTATAAGTTTTTTATTTTATATTATATAATGATAATTATTTAAATTATTAATTATTATAAAATTATACATTCAATAATAATGCAAATGATATAATGATAATTATACAAGTAATCATTGACTTTTATTAACGAACATTTTGTTTAAAAATAAAAAAAAATATCACAT
>NW_006263664.1:86625-92004 GCF_000469605.1 Apis dorsata | reverse complement strand
TAATATTTAATATAATATAAAAATTATAAATATATTATAATATAATTATATATAATAATTATAATAATATATAATAATATTATTATTATAATATATTATAATATTATAATATAAAATATAATATAAAAATTAAAAACATAATATTAATAATTTAATTATCATTATATACATCGATATATGTATATCATTTTTATAATTTTACTATTTTTACCATAATATTTATTTTTATTATTATTCAACGCTTGAACAATCGTAAATTTATTAAAGATTTATATTATAGATATGCACTAATCCATTTTAATTTTAACTTTGCTTCAATAAAATTTTGTTTCCAAAATCGTTAATTGAACATGATTAAACTGAGATTGAAGAGTTACTTGTAAATTTTCTTCTGTTACGTTTCAAATAGATATTATTTATTTTGTAACATTATTTATATTTTTCGGTTTTTCCTAATTATAACTTTTTTGTATAAAAAAAATAATTTATAGATCTAAATAATTTATTGATTTAAAAAAAATAAAAAAATCATATTATAAAAGTTTTTATTATTTTATTTTTTCAGATTCTATAATTTCCATAGCCAGTATTAAAACTTGATTTTGACACCATTAAAAAATTAGAGATCTATTATATAATAATAAATTGTATCTTATATTTATCAATTAATAATTAAGAGGAAGCAAAAATTAATCATATTGCAAAAATTAAAAAATAGAAATTTTTAAATAGAAAAAATTTAAATAATTTAATTATTAGTATTCATCGCTTGATCATATGTAATTAAAAATAAAAGAAAAAAATTGATGAAGATAATGATGTTCTAAAATACAATTTTAAAAAAATATTCGTTTTTCCTTCAAATTTTTGACATAAAATTTTTTGTTTCGTGTTTTCTTTCATTTCTTATACCAGATATGGAACTATACAATTCTTCTTTGTTTTATTTTTGTTTTTTCTTTATTTAAAAATTGTAAAAATATAGATGATTATAATTATTCATAATTATAATTATTATATAAGTAAATTTGAAGTAAAATAATACTTATGAATTTGAAGTTATTTATGAAAATTGATATTTCTTAAATTTATTAATTACGTAATCTAGTATATTATAATATTATAGTATAATATAATATAATATTATTATTATTATAATATAATATTATTATAAAATAATATAATATTATGTTTTTAATTATTGTAATATTATAAATTAAATTATTTAAAAAAATCAAAATATTATTACATATTTTTAAAATAACTTGATTTTAAATTTACCTACAAATATTTATTTTTCTATTTGATTAATTTTGAATTCATAAGCATTTTTTTTTTTAATTTACCTTACAAATATGGTGAAAGTAAAAATTCCTAAATATATAATCGTTACTGGTATATATGTAAAAATACCCAAATAGAAATTTTGTTCATATATATTAATATACCGATAACAATGAAATGAGAATATAATTATTGTTATTGTGCTGGACGTAATTAATTTTTGTGCAACTTGAAGAAAAGTTTTTCTATAATTTTTTTCAATACCAAATGAATCCAAGGTATTGTTTATTTGTTCACATCTTGCAATAATTTTCCTCGAACACTATAATATAAAAAAAAAAATATGAGAAATATAAAAATCTTTAAAAAATAAAAATATTTATAAAAATAAAATACTCTTTAATTCTAGAAATCAAAATAAATAAAAATTGGTGTACAAAAATGTTAATTAAGGTTGATTAATAAATGTTAATAAAGGTTTTAAGTTATAATCAATTCAAATTTATGTTAGATGAAATGAGGAACTATCACGAAGTATGAAAACTTCGTAGTTTTAAAAACAAAGTATTTTCAGTTCTACATTTTATTTCATTTAAATCAAATTTATAAATTGTTAGAATATAATAAATCTCATTTGATATTTCTTTGTATTAACTCTTATACTTTAGTATAGTAATTATCCAAAATAGAATGAAATTAAGAAACTAAAGACAAATAACAATTATATATGGGAAAAAATTCAAAATCTTGTCTTTTATAATATTTAGAAAATTTTAGAAAATTAGGAAGCCTTTTTTTAAATTAATTATTGTATTTTTTAATCATCAATGTATTATAATTATGATAATGAATGAGAACTGATCTCAATCATTTAAAGCTATATTTAATGTAGACTATACCAGAGCTAGTTATTTAAGAAATGTTATTTAACAAACGTGCAGATGAATCATTTTTTTATGTTTTGTATTATTATATTTTTGTGATTATATGTCTATTTTATCTATTTATTTCTTTTATATTATTTATTAAATTATTAAATTATTAAGTTATTATTAAATTATGTCTATTTATCAAAGCACTTTATTTATTATAATTATATATTATAATAAATATATAATAATTATATATTATATAATGATAAGAACTTATATATTCTTATATATTATTTATAATATTTATTTATATATAAGAATAATTTTGAATTGTTCTATATGATATTTAAATTTTTAAATGAAATCTTATATTTTTTATTATATACCTTTTTAATTTAAGATGTTTTCAACATATATTATATGTATCTTTTTATACCTTTATTTAGTGTTGCCTATTAAATTTTATATGTTGCCAGCATTAACATTATATATATTATTATATTATTATTTATCACAAGAAAGTTATTTAATCGAATTTTGTACATCATGATAATTTTAAAAAAAAGACAATTTTATATGTATAAGAGAGAGAAAGAGAGAGAGAGAGAATGAGAACGAGTCCAAAAAAAGAAAAAAAGAAAGAGTAAAAGTAATTCCACAGATTACAAAAATTCCTTTAATTATTATTAAAGATATTAAAAATCTTTATTATTGAAGATACATTTTTATAATTTATGTTAAAATTACATATTTATTTCTTTACTTCTTATGTGGAAAAATAATATTTCACATTTCATATGTTATTTTTCTATATGTATTATTAGTTATTTTTAGTTATTAGTAATTCTATTTTCAATCAAGAAAACTATTGTTTTATATACAGAAAGAAATTATATGACAGAAAATTGCAATCACGATAGTCATAATTATTAGCCACATTCGATTTAAAATTAAAAAAACTAATAATTAATTAATAAACTGAAAGAATTAATAGTATGTAAATTTTGAAAGTTATTAACTCAATAATATCTTAAAAATATATATATAAATAATATTTTGAAAACATTTCGATATAAGTTTACAAAGATATCATTAGTAAAAAATATGATTCTAGACAATTTCAAAATTTAAATCTGATAATCACAGAATACATTTTAAAATTATTCCAAACTCAAACTTATCATTATTATATGTGTTCCTATAAATATTATGAATAATTTTTTTTTGAAACTATCTATTTTTGATATTTATAGAAATAATTGTATATATAGCATATATTAATTTTGTAATTATAGCTCATAAATTTTTATGATATAGAATAAACTATTGCTTACTTTTCACTTTTCAAATACATAAAATAAAATGATAAAAAGAAAAAAAAAATATCAAATATTTGAAAGTCATTAAAACGATAAGATTCCTTCTAAAGTTCCTTAACAAAACTATTAAAAAATAAATTCCAATAAAAAATTTAAATATATAATTTAAAATTTTTAATTTTTCAATTTTCAAAATCTGAGAAAAAAAAAGTAATTTTTATTTTGCGTTCCTTTTTATAATTAAAAAGAATCATCGAAAAAATTAAACTTAAGAATATATGTAAAAAAATGCAAATAAACTCTTTAAAATGAATTTAGGAGATTGTTATAAGATTTTTTATTTACAATTTATTATTTATAATTATTTATTTAGAATTATAATAATTTAAATATCAGCAATTTTTCTTCGCGTTTTTTTTATTTTAAAAACACATAAAATAATTATTTTAAGTATTAAAAGTAGTAAAAATATTTTGTATTAGCAATCGAATTGCAACATGATTTATAATTTTAATACATTTTTTATGAAATAGACATTTGACGACATTTTAATAAATATAATAGATACTATTGGATTATTTGGAAAGTAATTTCGTTTTTTTATAAACAATAAATACATTTTTTAATAAAATATATTTTATTTAATTATATATTGATCATTGTGGTTCAATACATGTTTTTAGCATGATTAGCATGATTCCACAACTTTTGATTTTTATTTGCAAAAAATTGATCCAAATGATTTTTGATATTCTTATTTGAAGTAAACTTTTTGCCATTTAAGAATTCTATAAAGATCAAAACAGGTGATAATCAGATGATGCCAAATCTAGCGAATATGGTAGGTGCGGTAACAATTCCAAATTGTAACAACTTCGAGTCATTAAACTCGTATGAATTCTAATGGTATCGAGAAACACTACAGCTTTCCTGTTAATTAATTCAGATCTTTTTTGTTTTGTAATGGAATCCTTTAATTTATCTAATTGATTGCAATAAAATACATTCCGAATTAATCGTACAATTGTCAAGTAGAAGGAAAAAAAAACAATTCCCATCAAACAGAGATCATAATTCTTTTCTGGTAAATATTAGCTTATGAAGTGCCTTGCGCCGATTCATCTCTATTGCTTCTTGATTGTTTTCGTTTAATATTATCATAAACGATTTAATTTTCATCTCCAGTTACGATTCGCTTTAAAAATGCTTTAAAAATTTTCCTCACGTTTGAGCAGCAAATCACAGATATCAATGCAACGGAACAAATCTCTTTCTTTGAGAATATCAAGCTTCGAAACAAAACAAAGTCGTTTCATGTAATCATGAACAATCGAATTCGATAAATTTAATTTCATAGCAATTTCTCGACATCGATTTACTTCAATCAAAATATATAATAACAACACGGTTTAAAATGAAGTTGACTGTATTCAATTAACGACATTTGTATAAAAAAACGAAATTAATTTTCCGAACAATTTATTTTAAATATTTTTTATTATAATATTATATATTATATTATTAAAATTGATCTAAATATAGTAACTTGCGAAAAACTAATTATAATAGTAACTATAATATATGTTGTTTAAATAATTATAATATAATTTATAATTCGAGTCGAATATTTAGATGATTTTTATAAATTTATCTCACAAAAAAGAAAAGAAAATAAAAATAATCTATGAATCGGAAAAAATTAAATTATCAAATTTAGTTCGATATTTCATTTTATTCGACATATTTGATATTTATTTTTTCTGAGATTGTATTTTTAAGAATTAGTAGAAATAATAATAAAAACTGACAAAAAACGATATTACTGTGTAATAAAGTATTAAAAATAAAAGTTTTCTTCTAATATATTTATTTTGTTTAATTATCTTATAGTTACTGTATATTAT
>NW_006263664.1:83466-86320 GCF_000469605.1 Apis dorsata | reverse complement strand
ATTTTATTACTATATATTATATTACTATATATATATAGTAATTTTATTACTATATATTATATTTTTATTAATACTTACTTCTGTTTTTATAATTCCAATAACTATAAAAATTATAACGCATGTAATGTTAACGCATGAAGCCACTTTATAACTAATCTTTAGATATTTAGAGAATTTATCAGGATTTACGTTTATTATTGCATGCATAACTAACACATATAAAATAATGTATATAGTTGTGTATATTATACTCCAAGTATATCATAGTTGTCCTTTCATTTCAAATACACGTAAGCAAAATATCTCATTAATGATAATGAGATGTATTAGTGACGAATATTGAGTTTTTGGTATCCATGTTAAAATTTTTGTTTTAATTGCATCAATCATTATATCTATAAGCACATCACAATAAAATTATGATCATAAACGGAATAAATAATTTCATTAAACAGTACAAATTGTGAATGTCTCTATAAGTTAATGTGGAAATAAAATTTTGGATAAAGTAGATTAATGTCTAAAATTATAAATGAGATAATCAACGATAATTATATTTTTCTATCATGATTAAAAAGATTACATGAGCAAAAATTCCATTCGTAGACATGATATCCACTTACCTTTTATATTCTTCTTCATTTTGTTTATGTAAATAATAATATTTAGTTTATTTATTTTAATAGAAACTTTTACTTTTTTAGAATAATTATTTATCGTTCCTGCCATATATTATTGTAAATTATAAAATGAATATATTTATATCTATATAGGTATCTATTTATATATTATCATATCTCCTTCGCATCTCATTTACGACTAATGCGATTAAAGATAATTATCATCTTATTAAGAGTTGTATTTTCATTTATATATTTTCAACATAATTCTTCTTTGAGATGATGAAAGATATTTTATGCATTATTTTATTTATTTATTGATGAAAATACAAATTAAAGTAATATGAATTAAAATAAGGAATTCAATTTTTTTTAAAGAAAAAAAGTTAATATAATTTTCTTTCAAGATTAAATAATAATTATATATGTTCTGTATTATATATTCTGTATTATATGTTTTGTATTATATGTTCTATATTAGCGATTAATAAGAATTAGAGTATTCTCTATTCGTCCAAAATTTCTCATTATAAATATTATATGTTAAGATTTTTAAAATTTCTTCATTTTAATTTTCTAAAATTCTTAGTTTCTGATAATATTTTATACATAAATTATAATAATATATTTTCTCACTAGTTTCTTTTATTTTAAAGTTTTATTGGTTTATTTATTTATATTTATTATAATTTATTTATTTATTATTTATTATAATTTTTATTTAAATAATACAAAATTAATTATTGTATTATTTTATGATATTATTTTGTAGTATTTATATAATATATAGCATTTTAATGATTTATTTATGCTGCATAGTTGCAATTGTAATGCTACATAACATTTATACAGAACTTTTTAGAATTGTAAGAATTTTATTTCACATGGAAAAATTCTGAAAAAAATTGTGAAAAAAATCATTAATTATTTATTGATTGTTATTATTATTATTATTTTGTATGCAGTTCACAATTTTTTCTTTTCTTCATATAGTAACTTTAGAATCGATATTCATCCTTTTTTTCCGCTTTTGTTAATTTATTAAAATCAGATTGATTTTTATATGTTCAATTTATATTTTTATGATTTTTATTTTTTAAATTATGTGAAAAATTTGTAAAATTTTATCATAGATAGAATAATATTCTATTTAATGAAATTAAATAGTATTAGATTAGGATAAAAATGTTAAACATTTTTTAATAAAATTTTAGATTCTCAAGAAAAAAAATAAAAAAAAAAAGAAAATATAAACAATCGAACCATCCAATAGAAAAAAATAATAAATTCATAAAGAGTAGAAATAAAATATAAAATGCATTACTAAAATAAAATAATAAAATAATTCATATCTTGAAATCTATACTTTAAAATCTATTAAAAAATATCTATTAAAAAACTAAAAAAATATCAAAAATTAATTTTTATAAAAAAATGTTATAAAAAAATTTTTAAAATGTTCAAATATTTTTAAACAAAAATAGCTATGATTTCATTTAATTTTTAATATCATTGTATTATATTAAATTTATTACATAATTTCTACATATTTGTAAAGCATATTATATAAGTATTTATTATAATTATAATAAGTATAATATATATGATCTTTACTCTAATATTCTATTGAATGAAATAAATTTGAATTTATTTCTTAAGTTCATTTTAATATAGATGTTGATTTTACATATATTTTTTATAAATAATTATATAATTTTTAACATTTTTATTTTTGAATTTTTAATTTGATTTATTTTCTTTTCTTGATTATTCTCATAATTGAATTCCATAGATCCAAACAAATTTTACGATTATTTTATAAATAAAATAATTATTATAAAAAAATTATTAATTAGAATTTTTTGTTTAATAATTATATTTTTATGAATTATATTTTTTTGAATTTTAAAATATCTAACTCATATTTTTTTTTTTTGATGTGCATGTCATTTTAGTTTGAAATATACGTTCTTAGATATTTAGTTTAATTGTCATAAAATAATATATATTTTGTCATTTAATGTAAAGATATTCCTCTTTTCTTAATATAAATATTACAACAAATGTACATGTACAAATTTTATTTCATTCAATTATAGTTTTATTTATAGTTTAATTTATTCGTTTATTTTATTGACTACATTTTGGAATTCAGTTGTATTTTATTTGTTGTTGTTAATTGAGCAATATTATTGCGAATATTATTATATGTCTTTATGTATTAGAAAATATTG
>NW_006263664.1:77875-83358 GCF_000469605.1 Apis dorsata | reverse complement strand
TTTTTTTTTTTTTCATTTTAACTCTAAAATAACTATCAGTAAGATATAATTTTATTAACTCATAATAATTTTGAGATGACTATTATTTTAATTCATGGATAAAATTTTTATGTTGAATTTTGTGGAAAATTTGTATATATATATATCTAGGAAAACAGCTAAGTATATTTCTTTTTTTTCATAGCATTCTTTGATGACATTCTTTGTTAGAAACTTGATCAATGGTTGTATATTTAACAATGATTTTAAATCTAAATTAGATTTTATTATCTATAGATTTTATTTTATAATAGAAATCAGTCTTTTTAAAATTAATTTCTTAAAAAGTTTAAATATGATTGAATATGGATATGGATATATAAATTTTTATATATTGGATATGGATATGGATATAAAAGTTTTTTAATTTACTAAATTTCGATAATTATTTTAACCATGATATTAAACAATACTTTTTTTATTATTTGAAAATTTGCACTATTACTATATTTATTTAAATTTTGCACTATTACTATAATTGCGTTTCTAGATTTGATCATTTTTTTTTAAATATACTAATCATAGCCTGAAGTTTTTTTAAATATTAATATTTATATCTATTTCTGCTAATTTATAAATATATTTTATTGACTATAGATATATGCTTACTATGTTCTTAAAATTTAAAAAAAATTTAACCATACCATGAAATTATATAAAAAACAAGTAAATTTTGTTTCTATTAAATTAAAGAAAAGTACAAAATTATTTTTATTTTTAATGTAGAAACGAAATAACTTAATAAAACATATAGTGACAGCGATATTTAACGTTAGCAATCGCCGTAATTTTTGTGCGATACATTACGATATGTTGATTCGATAATACACAAAAATTAGGACTGATTAATAATAAGCAAAATAATTGAATTTCAATTTTCAATAACTTCATTTTCAACAATTTAAGTTTTTAGCAATAATTTATGAACAATTCCTTATATTTTTTAAATATATTCAATAATTATTCGAAATTAAATTACAATAATAATAATAAATTACATTTGCATGAGTATCAAATAACACCCAATCAAAAAAATTCAAGAATCTTGATCCCTGTGCAATACAATGTAATCCCTTAGTGAGAGTGTCTATTTTATTTTTCAATACTATTATTGCTTTATTTCCACTCTCTTAATTACATTTTCGCCGAAAATTAGGAAGGAATTTTAGATTTTAATTAGGAGGGAAAATTAAGATCCGCAACAATTTCCAAAAATCAGAGTTTGATCAAAAGATTCAAAACACAACATCAATTAGTATTATAATATTATTTAATCCACCACAAAAAAAGAAGTCAATCAGATATAAATTAGAAATCATAAATTACGAATCCAATCGTCAATTAACTAAAGAAGCCAAAATTAATCACCATTAAACTTATTCAAGATTTAAAATATAAACAATTATATGGATTCCATAATCATGATTCTTTAAATGGTAGTATTCAGTTAAGCATTTGTTTTGTGCAATATTCAAGTCATATTTTAACAACACTTAACAACTATTTACTTCATTTTTTATTGTAATAGCTTTATATTATTATTATTATTTATATTATTATTATATTAAATATTATATATAACAATTAAAAAAAATATATTCATAATGAATATATATTTTTATTCAATTTCTATACTATGAATACGAAATGAATTTTTTTTAATTGTATAATTATATCGGTATTATGATCCGGGAATTAAAATATAATATATAATTTCTTTAAGCGTATCTTTTTTCATTCGCCCGTCAATATAATTTGTGCTACTACAAAGAATTTTTAACTTATATAAATGAATTTTTATGTGAATAAATGTTACTACTATTTTCTGAATTACATTATTACATAGATTTCCTTTCTTTCGATTTGATTTCTTAATAATACTCAATACAATACATCAATACAATTTATTAATAATTTATTAATAATATAATTATCTTATTTAAGATGTCATACAATACTGTCATTTTTAAACAAATTAACATTTTAAATTCATCGGCACAATCAAATAAATAGATTATGATAAATACATTTTTATGAGATAAATATACTATAGACGTTCCATTCTTTAAATATCCCTTATATATTATATCCCTTATATGGAATATGTTTTATAAATATTTCGAGCTTATTTGTTATTCTTAGAATTCATTTGTTAAAAAACGTATCCATTATAATAAAAACTTAAAACACGTTAATTCTAAAAATTTAGAAAATGCGCAATGTTATCATCATTTTCATCGCATGAAAATAAAAAAAAAATTACTCAAATATTATATTTTACAATAATTTCTGCATACTATATGAAACTATTGTACAGTTTTCTTTTATGGATATATGATTTTATAGTAAAGATCGATGAAATTTTTTCTTAAACTTCATTTTATTTTAAATATTTAGAATAAATTTCCCAAACAACCCATTACGTTTCATTCAAAATTTTTCTTTGTATTCTTTATCAGTTTTTTCATGTTACAATATACTAATCTAACATTTATATTTGGAAAAGTATTCATATAATATAACATATAATCATTTAACATAATCTTCATATAACATCGATGGTTCTTATATTATAATTAACATCGCGGATTCTTATTCCTAGCAATGATGCTGAATCTATCAACATCCGCATATTCACGAAGGGATTAAAACAGTGTCATATGCCACAAATCAGTTTACATGGTTTTACGAACCATTCAATATCCTTTTTCCACAAGAGATTCTTTTCGCTGAAGAGCTTGAAATGATTTTACATAAAATGCTAGTACATAGTATTTATGTCGGCATATAAAACGATATTAGGTCGAACACGAAGAAAAATTGACAGAAGATTGTTTTAAATAATTGATTGAATGCATTGTATATCAACCAATGATATTCTGTTACATGAAGCTCTCGGATACTATGCATCTTAGAATTGATATTCGACGCTTTGAGAACATGGCGCGAATTAAACTCGCTATTCACAATGATTTTTAATATCAATGATATTTCCATCATGTGACTTATGCAATGTATTTTCTCACAATAAGTTCAAAATTCTCGTGCAACACGAACAGTTTCGCGAATTTTTGTTTTAGATTATGCAGCGGAATTTCTTTTAATTCGCGCGAATGCGATTTAATTCATCAAATCCGTCAATAGCTATAATCGAGATTCTATGATGATCAATAGGAACGTTTTGCATGCTACGATATGTGGTTTACGCTTGATTTACGATATGTGAAGAACTTAATTGATCATATTTCGAATCTTCTTTCCTTTGATTGCATGAATTGAATAGTGAATTCATCGCTCACAACTTTATTGTAAATCTGCGAATTTAAGTGCTGATTGTATCTGACTGTTGAAAATCCATCCTTCAAACTCATTACGAATACTCGGAGAAGAGATCAGGATTATTTGAATCAATGGCAACGAAAGCTATTACGGAAGACATATCTACAAAAAGTTGACAAGACATTGAATACATCTTTATGCATTGTATGTTATCATGAATCTCATTGATCGTATCGAAATACATATTCTCAAAATTTTTGGAAATCGCAATGCATCCTCTCATCCACGATGTTCATGATAAGCAATTCAATGCGATCTTGAATTACGAACTTATCAATTAGCGAAATATTATGATTTAATCGCTTCTGAAGAAAACCGGCTTTAATGAATTTCTCATGAGCAACGCAGAAATTTTTTAATCGAGTTAAACTGGATACAGTCACGTTCGCTGATTAATTTCTAGAGTTCAATTGTCGAGGCTACATATACACACGAATTAAGAAATTTAATGAACAATTCAACTTACCAGAAAGAGGAGATCGATAATAGATATTGTTTGATCCTAGAAATTTTCATTCTCGTTGATCTCGGAAATTGTCAACTGATAAAGCATAGAATTATGCCATGTTAACGGATAACTCGGTGAAGATTATCATTCTTGATCGAAGTTTCAATAAATGCTTGCAGGTCTCCTCCTATGTCAATCATCAAGAAACATATGTTGGCCTAGTATCCATAGTATCCATAGGTAGACATAGATTGAAAATAGTCTTCGTTGTTTGGAAGCCATTCATAGGAATTGAATGTCCGTTGAGTATTGTCCTCCAGAAAAGATGAAATGGCTCTTTCTGATAGGATATACGCCAATTTCGATTATAACTGGTTTCTTCAATTTTGTAGTTGCTTGAATCCACCAAGGATCCGACTCGAAAGACCAATGATCGCGCTCACAATAGTAGTATTATACTGATTTAATGTATATATGTAAGTTAATGACTGTCGAATGCTCTTCGATTAGTCATAAGAAATATATTTCTTAGTTACTAAGTGTTTATTTATTAGAAAGCAGGGTCTTTCATATTGCAGCAGATAATGGAGAACTTTTCCGAACAAATCTCTGTTTATAAATCTCGCGAGCAATAAGTGAGAAATGACTTTTTAATTTTTTAAATTTAATATTAAAAAATTTGAAATTAAATTTGTATACATTTCTAGATATTCTATGATTTTCAGTGTTTCTCAATAATGCAATTTATTTTAATAAAATTTTATATATATATATATACACCCATATGAAGTATCTATTTTTTAATAATATAGAGAAAAGATCAAACATCGTAAAATTTTTCTATAAATTTTTCCAGTTTATATAAAAAATAGATAGGAGAAAATAATAACGTTTGAAAAAAAAAATAAATTTTTTTTGAAAATGAAAAAATTTTTCACATATTTTTATAAAAATGAATCTAAAAATCTGAATTTAAACCAAATTTCAAAACAAAAAATTCTATGATAATAAATAAAATTTAATTTTATTTATATTATTTTTATTATTATTTTATATTATTTTATTTATATAATTTTACATAATTTTAGATAAAAGATAGTATTATACAACGGAATTGATAAAAATATTAGAAAAAAATATATTTAAGATTTAAAATAAATAATATATTTAAAATTTTGATATATTGTATTAATAAAATATCGAAAAACATTGAAAAAATATAAAGTATACTATCATTTCATCCAGAAGTATATGTAATTTATTTTATAAACATGGCAAAAATAAAAATCCCAAATAAATAATTATATTTGATATATATTAGAAAATATATCTGTATATTATATTATATATTAATTCCATTTAGAATGTAAGACATATTTAATATGAAAATGCTTAGTATTATTATACTTCATATAATTAATAATTGTGTGATATGGAAAGTTTTTCTATAATTTCTTTTAACTCTAAATGATTCTAAAGTATCGTCTATTTGTTTCACATTTTGCAATAATATTCTCCGAAATATATAATATAAAAAAAAATTTATAAGAAATGTAAAAAATAAACTATATATATGTGAAAAGAAAATATCGAAATATTGTTTATATATTTATTTGATAAATTTTATATTTCTTTTAATGTCTTAAAACATTATGAA
>NW_006263664.1:75670-77598 GCF_000469605.1 Apis dorsata | reverse complement strand
TTTTTTTTTTTTTCGTTTTCATTAATCGAGATTTAAATCTCATGATCTAATATTTCTCTATGTTTAAATCAGAGTCAAAATATATAGTTTCTTATTCTTTCATTCAACGATAAACAAATATTCTACGTATCGTAACCTAATATTTTGCTATTATTTGTAGTCATGTAACAAAAAATATTTTGAATCATATTAATAATGTTAATTATAAGTAATAAAAAATAAAAAAAATTCCGAAAATTTCTTCATTTTTATAATGAAATTAAAACCGCCTTGAATAACGTAAATAAAAGTTTATATTGTTTTCTCTATTTATGATTATAAAAAATTTTATGATAAATTCAAAAAAACCATATTACACATTATTTTGATTATCAAAACAAATAGATTTATAATTGTATTGTGAACAATATTTCACCTGTTAATATTATTTTTCATTTATTTTAGAACGATGTAAACACCTAGGACAAACTGGACAGTTTAGATCATTGAATGTAAACAGAATGTTCACTTTAAACACCAAACTTCTGCAACGGAGCAAAATATTATTTTCTGAAAAGCAATATGCAATTTAAACATTAAAAATGTATTATGAACTTGGTGCTAAATAATTAAAAATCAAATAATGTTTTTTAAACTTGTATATATAAATATAAAATACATAATTTTACAATGTTAAACTACATATGATTTTATTTATATTACTTAAGTTTCTCTTGATTTTGTTACGTAAATAAAGTTTTTAAAATTTCTTTTCGCTATTTATAGTACATTCGACATTAAAATATCGTTCAAATGGTAAAAAATATTGCATACAAATAGTAAAAAAGTAACGAATAGCATTATAAACAATAATTGATTCTTTCGTGATAATTGATTCTAGAAAAAAATCTCGAGTTAGTACTGCAAAGTCATAAATTGTTTTAAAAATTAAAATATTCAAGCAAATGTCAAAAACAAACTTAAACTTAAAAACTTAAAATTTTAAATATATTTAATCATTTTGAAAAAATTTATTCTTCAAATATTTATATAGATTTATAATAATCAAAATCCATTATATAAATGCATTCTCTAAGTTTTATAATATTCAAAATAAAACTTGAGTTATTGGTCCATATTTTTTTATTATATTTTTTGAAGCAACAGATATAATCAATATATAAACAAGTTATTAAAATAATAACGTTTATATATAATATATAATATAAAACGATATATATATATTATATATATTATATATTTTTTTTATGATATATTTCTTATATCTTTTCTTTGATTCATAGCAACTAACAGTGCAATTTCCAATTTATTGTAAAAATATGTAGATATTTACAATTTTATGGAATTCGAGTCATAATATAAATTATTAATATTAAACGATAATTATTGTTAAATTATTAAAAAATGTATGTATATGTATATATACAATTTGTGAATAATCAATTTTTTTATATTGTTTTTTCTTTCGAATCATAAAAATCTCGAAATATCTCTCGAAATCTCTCGAATTTATAATTTATAAACTTTTTTTTTAAAGTCTTTAAAATTCGAATTTTCTTTTGTTAAATTATTAAAATGTCAATAAATTAAATAAGATATATATATAATAAATTCAATAAAGTGTATAAGATAAAATCTTCTAAGATTCTTGATAATAATCTTTATAATAATTTTTGGAAATTTTAAATTTTCTTTTCTTTAAATTCGAATTGTCAAATTATCGGCTGCATGTTATACATGCACATAATAATTCAAAAATAGCATATAGTGATTTAATAAAATAATTTAAAAAATATATTATATTATAATATAATATATAAATATAATATTGGTAATTATTGACGATCAATTTTTTTTGTTTATTTTAAAATAGAACAAATTAAAAAATTAAACAAAAGATATTAATTGAAAAAAATTAAATGTGTTTA
>NW_006263664.1:70387-75439 GCF_000469605.1 Apis dorsata | reverse complement strand
TTTGTAATATAAATGATATTTGATTAGTATAAATTAAGAACAGATTTGAATCAGTTAAAGATTAGCAAATAGGAAAGATTATTTATATATTTATGAAATAATTGTTATTAAATTCTAAGTTATAAATTGAATTATATTATGATTTATATATTATTTTTTATCTCAAAAACTTCAATACTAAAATATGTTATTAATTCTTTTTTGTTTTAATATAAATTATAATATATTATTTATCACTAATTATAACTATAAAATAAAAATTTCTCATTAGTAATGTTAATTTTTTATTTTTTAATTATTTTTATGTTATTTTCAAAAATGTTAATATAAAAACTCAGCATTAAAAATAATTATTTACGTATCTAATTACTAAAATAAATATTTTTTTATAGTAATTATTATTATATTATTAAAATAGACATAATATAAATACATTATTAATTGTAAAAATACTTACTTTTTCATGATTCCAACAATTATAAAAATCATAACAATCGTGACAGTAATATATAAATAACATTTAAAACTGATCTTTAGATATATATATATATAGGCCAATTTTTATAATCCTTTCTTAATAATCCTTTAAAAAAAAATAATGTATACAATAATCCATATGCCGTTGTATATTATACTCCAACTATATCCTAAATTTCCTTTTGATGCATATAAATTAAATATTTCATTAATTGTAATAAGAAATATTAGCGAAGTATATTGGATTTTTTTTTCTTTAATTGTTTTTAAAAGTGATATAACATATATTAAAATTATGATGAATTTACTATAATAAATAAAATAACTTCTAAGAGATGTAGAAAACATTTTTAAAAATGTCTCAAACATAAATACATTTGAATTTTAAAAGTATTCAATTTTACTTTTCATTCATAGTAATTCATATAGAAAAATTTTTTCTTAAATTGTAATTCTTTTTTAAATCTGTAAATTATGATATGATATTTTCATAATTAAAAAATAAAAAATAAAATTTAAAAAAAATGGATCGTTTTAACAAAAATTTTTATCAAAAAAATTATTTTATTAGAGAAAAGATTCTATATATACATATAAATCACTTATTATCATATTCTTTTTAATTTTATATAAATAATTATATAAATAATTATATTTAATTTAATTCAGTCATATTATAATAAAAATATAATTGTCACTTTTTTTTATCATTTATCTATTTAAACGTTTTTCTATGTTTCTTTTAAATTGCCATAAATGCAATTAATAAATGCAAATATAAAATGCATAATTGCATTTATTTATATATTAAGCTTTTTCTTATCTTATTTATGAATTAAAAATAATCTGATTAAAAATAATGTTAAAGTCGAAAAATAGTGAACGACTTTGAATATTGAACAAATAGGGTGCCTAAACTGATGTTATTGCTCGAAGGATTATTTACTATCATAAGACTGTATATTCATTTATATTATGAGCTTGTATAGTGATGAACGAATGGTGATACTTTGATTCTTTGCGACTAACTGTGATGATTCTAACTGTATTTTGATATACATTGTATTGTTGTCGAATTCTATCTGTTCTCGTTTCTATTTTTATATCAATTCTATCGCAAAACTGTCGCGACCCTTGATTTTTCCTTCAATCCTTGTCGTTTGAGAAAATGCACAAAAAGAGGGGATTGGAGGGACCAATGGTCGAGCTAGAGGGCGACCTCGAAAGATGAGCCCTCGCGGAATCGCGTCGCAGCATGTGGGGATCAGAATCTTCACGCTCACTCCTCGGTGATCTATCGCGATCGCTACCACAATAGTTCATTACATGACGTACAAATGTGACTTGTGAAGTGGTTATTGTGACATCTTTGTTTTAAATTAGAGATCTGGAAAATGTTGGCAGAAAAACCATGCCTGCTTTGTCAGGCTATTAAAGATACTCGAACTATTGAAAATTAGGCCAGGTTACCCAACCGCTTCACAAGTCTTGTCCTTGATAAATAATCAGCATATTATCTGGAAATATAATGTGCACTTATATATATATTTTTAAAATATATACAATAATCGACTATTATTTCTTTTATTTATTGAAAATGTAAATTAAAATGAAGAGTAGAAATTCTTTTTAAAGAAAATATTAATTTTAATCTAATTATTTTTCAATTATAAAACAATTGTATGCTTTTTGTATTATTATTATTGTGCTATAATGAGATTAATGATGATGTTAGATTATTTCCTATTAATAATTTTTAATATTTTCCTTATATTTTATTTATATTTTATTTATGATATGATTTCTAAAAAGGTTTTTAGAATCATATCATTTCATTTAATTTTTTTTATTGATTCATAGCATATTTTCAAACTGTTCTCTATTTTGTGTTAAACAAATAATAAATACTATTTATTAAAGTTTATTTGATTACTATACAAAAGGAATATTTAAAGTGATTATTATTGCTCAAAAAACTATGCATTATTGTGAGAATGTGCAACTATTTATTCTGCATTTTCAATGAAGATGTTGTGATGCCTGATTTCTTATTGATACAATTAAAAGATAATTAATTAACTTCTAAGTAAGTTCTTTAATGATTAATTGAAATTTAATTGTTTTCTATGATAGTTGAATGATTTCTGATTATTTTCTATATTAATTGATTTTGTAAAACCATAGCAAATTTTTGATTCTCGTACCAAATGAATTTTTTTTTAACAATCTTTTAACAAAAATATAACTAAGCAAAGATGAAAAAAAAATGCTTATAGAAAGCATTTTTTAATGAGCTTTTGTAGAATTGCGTTTTATAAAAGTTAAGATTGTTTCTCTAGTAATTGAATGTAAGATACTTGGTATAAGTGAATTATAAAATGATCATTGATATTATATTTTAACAAATATTATTGTTTAATTATCAAATATTATTGATTTTAGAATAATGTAGAAAACTATATTTATAAATTATTGTTAAGAAATTGGAATCCTAGAATTATTAAGAGTTTTAAAGTTATTAAGAAAGCTATTGTTGTCACTTTATAAATCAATTCTGATCCTTTTATTTAATTTATATTTTCAATTTCACTTTATTTTACATACGTTTCTTTTTTAATATTTTATATTCAATTAAAATATATGATATTATAAATAAAATTAAATACTTTGGATTTAGAAAAAATAAAATAATAAGAAAATATATAATAATAATAATAAATAAAAAAATAAAGAAACAAGCAGAAAATAATAATAATAACTAGAAAGAAAATAATGAAAAATAAGATTAGCTTAAGTTAAAGAGAGAAGAAGAAAAAAAAAAGAAAAAGAAGATAAGATCAAGAATACAAATGTGAACAAGAGAAGTATTAAAGAATTATTTGGGAAATGCAATAAAGTTAAAATGATTAATGGAATTGTGGATCTTTTTCTGATAAAAAAATAAATAAAGATATGCATACATATACAATTAATATGTATTCATGTAATTCATTAAATATTAATATACATTATGTATATTTTATATTTATTTTATTTTATTTTATAATTTTAGAGTCTTCTATGTATATCTCAATTTTTTATTATTTCTAAATTACAATAATGTTATAAGATAAAATAGATAATGACCAATTATAATTTTAATAATAATAAACATTTAATTTTCCAAAGTTTGGAAAATCATATAAAAATTATATCATACTAGGTATTTAATTTATTTGTATTAATACAACTAACTAAATAAGATTATAATAATAATACTAAAAGAAAGAAACTGAAAGAGAGATTAAATTTTTACGTGAATTATATGTATTAAAATTTTAAGTGAATCAAATTATAATAATATTTATTATTAATATTTATTCATTTATTTAAGATTACCATTGTTGATAATCTATTGTTAAGAATATAACCGCCAGCAATAAATTTTAAAAAATGAAAAAGAAATTATAATAAAAATTGTTGTATCTGAAATTATTGTTGTTATTAGTAAATATACTTTAATTCTCCAAACTTATTGTATCTGATATTATTGTTTTTATAATATATATAACTCCAAATAATGGGAATTATTTATATTCGATGTTTTTTAATATAAAAAAAAAAAAAAATTGAAAAATTTCAGATATATATATTTGTGTATTCATAATATCTTTTTTTTTAACATTCTAAATAAATAGAAAAAAAAACATTCAAATAAAATTAAATAATAAAACAAACATTCTAAATAAGATCAGAATAAAAAAAAGAATTTGTTTGAATATGTAATTATTATATAAATATATAAAATACGATATTTGATATTTTCAAAAATGTTTGAATATGAATAATATCTTTTTACAAAATAAGAATTAGTAGAAATAATAAGAATCATATAAATGTAAAAATCAATGTAAATATAATTATGATGTAATTAGATTAAAATTATTTTTCCATATTAAGATCATTTTTTCATATTTTATAACTTATTGTTAGTTCTAACCCGTTCTATCCTGGAATTATGGAATATAGTAATAAAAATAATTATTACGAAATTCGCTGTTGACAAGTTTGATTCACTAGATGATTAAAGGCAAAGTTCATATTCCAATAACATTCCATATTATCGCAAAGTAATATAAATAATGGCATTTAGCTTAAATAAAACTAATTCATAAAACAACGAAATAGAAGATTTTGTTTTAGATTTTATAATTAGATGTTATATTGTCTAATGAATGTTCATTAGAATAAATTAAAATAGGCTAAATTAAAAAAATAAATTAAAATGACAAAATAAAAATTTCCTTGCTTAATAGTAATGGATTAACAACTTCATTTTTTAAATTATTTATATAATTTAATTTATATAAACTTAATTATATAAATGAATTATTTTATAAATTACTCAGAAATTAAAGCTTATTATTATATATGGAGGAAATGTTTTTATAAGACCAAAATGATAAGCTTTACTATATTTTTTAAGATAATAAAAATAAAGAAAAAGTACATCGACAAATTCCCAATAGATTTTTTACATTTAAATAGAAATATTTTGATAAAAGTGAATCATTAATTTAAATTTAATTATATACA
>NW_006263664.1:59238-70235 GCF_000469605.1 Apis dorsata | reverse complement strand
TATATATATATATGAATAATATAAACATAAATCTTACCTTGTCTCTATTATAATTATTTAAATAACAAATATCTAATTCTCGAAACAATTGTGCTATTATTTTTACTTATATATATAAAATTATATAAAATTTTAATATTATATATAATATTATATATAATATGCATATTTATATATTATTTTTTTTCATAATATATAAAAATATAATCTTATCGGAATAAAAATTACTACATTAATAATTTACAATAATAATTTTTGCAAAATTCAAAGAAATCCATATTAAAGTAAAATTTCATTATTTAATGACAATTCTGACAAGTTCAATGACATTACGTAAAAATATAAGTAATAGAGAGAACCTATTAGTAATATAAAATGCATTATTAAGTTTAATAGTCTAATAAAATTATGTCTAATAAAATTTGATAAATATATGTTTGATTAAGTTCACGTAAAAGCTTGAAAATTTCAAAATGAATATGCCTTTATGAATATTATTTTTATAATAATATTGTTTAAATTTTAAATTTAAAAAATTTATTATTATTAATATAATTCTTGTATATTCTCTATTTTAGTGAAATTATCAAAACTTATATTTTGTAACCTGAAGAAAATGTTAAATAAAGTTTTCCTTGTTATAATAATCCATTATAACTATAAATGTATGTGATTGCATTTTATATCTTATATTTATATCATTTATACTTTTGATAGTTGATATACTTACTTCATAATTTTATTCATGTTACACAACTTATTCTGTAAAATATTTAACAAAGATTCAAATCATATTTATAATTCTAAAAGAAATGTAGTAGAGTATGTAAACTAGCAAAAATTAATCAAAATAATACAAATAATTTATAAAAATACTTACATTATTTTGATTAACTTTCTGTGAAAAAATTTTAATTTTTAATATAGAGAATATCTTATCTTATTTTGATATGTTAATTTTCTCAATATTATTATTCGTAACGAAAATTTTAAAATTAAAATTAAATAGTTAAAGTTTCAGATTAAAATTAAGTTGAATTCTTATTATTTCTTTTGAAGGTGCATGCTTAAATATCATATAAAAATGAAATTCATTTATTCTTTTAAAATAAATTATATATTTTTTAATATATTGATCAACATTCTGTAAAAAAGTATAAATTCATATATATCTAAAAATTATTATTTATAAAATTAAAGATATTGAATTTTGAATTTGTATTTTATAACAGTTATTGAAATTAAAAGAGAAAGAAAATCAATTAATAGATAAATATCATTTTGCGTGTTTTTTGTCTTTCATATAATAAATTTTACAAAATTCAAACCAAATAAAATATCTTTTGAAGTAATTTTTAAACATACATAACATAATATTTTTTTTATAAAAAATATCAAATTGTATTGATTAATATATCAAAAATATATAATTCTATTTAAAAAAAAAAGTAAATTTTCATATGATTTTTATATATTCATTCAGGAAAAAACTAATAAACTATCATAATAAACTAATAAACTAAATAAATAAATTAATAAATTATCATAATATTCTTCTCAATAATTCAATTTTCATTTGAAATATATTTACTACGAGTATAATAAGAAAATCATAATATAAAAAAAAAAAAATAATCATAATAATAGTAAGAACATCAACATCAGATATATTTTTTTAATCTAACATTAATTATTAATAATTATAAAATTATAAAAAATACAGAAATATTATATATTATATTTAATTATAATTAAAAATATATATTATTATATATTTTTAAAAAAACTTGATTTTAAATAAAGAAATATAATATCCATCTTTTTTATCTTGTTCAATTAATTTATTTTAATTTCTTTTGCATTTTTCTCTTTCTATAATTTATTATAAATATAATGAAGATAAGATTTGTTAAACATATAATTATTATTGGTATATGTATTAGCATATTTAAAAGAAAGATTTGTACACTATTATTTGTGAACCACCAATTTAATGAGAAATTGCTCATCATTACTATTCTCCATATAATTCTCCATTAATATTTTTATGATTTGGAGAAAAATTTTTGTATAATTTTTTCGACATCAAATGATATTATTTATTACTTTATATCTTATAATAATTTTTCTTGAACACTATAATATAAAAATAATATAGAATATAATATAAAAATATTAGAAAAATGTAAATATTTTTAATATAGAAAATATTTTCTATTTATTTTGCTAAGTTCATATCTAATATTTTTTTTATTTTATAAAAAATTTTATGAATAATATAAGTAAATTTTATGTAAAATCTAAACTATTTTATTATCAAATATATACATTACTGCTTCGGATTTATTACTGCTTTAATTAGATTACTTCAGTTTTAAATTAGATCAATCCCATTTCATTCCAACGTTTTACGAATATTATAATTAGTTTTTTAATGGTTAAATTGAAAACAATTTGATATTATTATATTATTATATTTATTATATTATGATATTATTATATTTCAGTTATATCGATGTTTTTATAAACTTATTGTGTTTATATCATGAATCAATTATTTACTATAATCAATCAATTACTATATCTCTTTTTTAATTGATAATCTTCTATAAAACATCGACATTTTCAAAACCAAGCTATTATTTTATTATATTTAAATTGTATCATAATTAATGTTTTCTTGCATTATTAATAATATATATCAGATAATTCTTTCATTAGAAAAACTAATTGAACGATATTGTATTGATACATAATTGCTCACAAAGATATTGTAATGATTTTAAATTTTAAATAATAAAAATGTGAATATTAAATATAACTTTCAAAATTAATATTATATTAGAAAGTACAATTACAAAATATAATTTTTTTTAAATAAAATCCATTTTTAAATTGCAATTGCTTTCTTAGCTCTATTATTTAAATCATAATATTATTGATAATGAGTTTGTTATTAGTAATAAAATTTAGATAGATTTTTATAAATGACAATGAAAATAGTGATACTTTTTTTTTTAAAAATGATATAATGATTAATAATGATTAATAAATAAACATTCATAATAAAAAGTGTAGAGACTACCTATCGATATTTATGATTTGATTGAAAAAGTGGATGAACAATTCATGAAAAATTTAATACTTTTGTAATTATTTGAGCTTAAATCACAAAAATCATAAATGATAATGAATTGAAAAATAATGCTATAAAAGTGAAAAAAGTGCTGTGAAAAATATAATTAAATCAATAATATAATTATGTAAAAAAATAATAAAATAAATGTTTTTATGTTTATGTAATAAGTTTTTCAATATTCAATTTGTTTTTATTTTAAAACAAACTTTATTTAAAAAACAATTCTCATATTATGATTGTTCATATTGTTAAGTTATTATTCATATCAAGAAAGAATTACTTTTTTGTTTCCACGATTTGCAGCTGCGACGGTTTAAAAAGAGGAAAAAATAAAACAGAATCGAAATAGATTCCAATGACATTCAATTCACATACAAATATACAAGATATAAATCGCATGTTTACATATATAAACTCAATACTCTCATTTGACGAATATCTTTGTGAAATTATACATTCACATCAGACAAATCATATTTAATATCATTCTTTTAATACCATTTTGAGATATAATAAATTTTGAAATTTTTTGATAATGTTTTCGTAAACGGATTGGTTAATTGTTTATTAGTTTTAATGTATTTAACATTTATTTCTCTAAAATATTTTATATTTTTTCGCAAGTAAAATAAGTACTACATGTTTTTTACATGACTCAAGATTCTTTATCAAAATAATTGCAGCTTAATTATTACAATAAATTGTTGACAAATTTTAAATATAATTTAATTCATCTCAACTATATTATTTCTTTCATTGCTGAATACAAAACTATAAATTCCGCTTCAGTTACTGAGGCAATAATCATTGATTGTTGATATAACAATCATGCTACAAAATCACCATTTAAATTCATCCAGTGGAGTTTTTTCTGATATGTCGCTTATCCAATTAGAGTCACAATATTAAAATAATTTAGTATATATAATTTAATAAATATTAAATTAATTAAAGTAATTAAAATTGAATCTTTTGATGCTTGACCATAAATTAAACCATAATTTATAGTCTTTTATAAATATTTAAATATTTGTTTAACTCCATTTTAATGATTTCTATTTGGTTTTTCTTCAAATTAATTCAATATTTTTACAATGAATGCTAAATCAGGTCTTGTACATTAAAAATATTAATAAACCGATAACGTCTCTATAAGGAAAAGATTCAACGTTCTTTTCGTTTGTATCAATCTTAGTGAACTTAACATTGGAATTAGCAAATCATTGCAACTAAAGAATAGTTTGTATGATTAAATTTATTAATACTTTTTCTGCATAAGCTTTTTAAAATATTTTTACAGTTCACAATTCTATATTTCTTTCTATTTGCATTCCAATAAAATATTCAATTTTAGAATATTTTACTTTTAATATTGAGATTTGAAAGTAAATCATTAATTTTTAAACGACTATATATACTATATAAACGAATATAATAGATTATACCATTATTAACATAAAGTACTACATAATAATTAAAATTTCTGATTAATCAATGCATATAAATATCATTTTTAGATTGTGTTATATTCACACATAAATTTATTGATTCCTTTATTACTTTGTATCGATACTTATTTTAGTCTACAAGTTTTTTTATAACAAACACAATCATCTAGTTTGAAGCTAGTTAGAAATTAATTGCTTCATATAAATAATATAATAATTTCTTCTAAATCATCATACAAAAATGCAGTCTTTAAATTATATTAATTCCAAATTCATTATAATAGCAACCAATAACGCTAATTTAACAATGCCATATTTTATGACCGAAGAGAATGTTTTTTATGTAATCTTTTTGTAATAAATAATGTAATAAATAAACTTTTTATAACGAGTTTAACCTTGTATTTACAAATTATCTCATTCATTTAATATTTTTTTTTTTGACAATTCAGTGATTTTAACAATATTAACATAGTTTGATTTTGGAATTGGTCATTTCTGTCCATTTACTCGAATATTCTTCTTCTAATACTTCTTGAACTGTTTGTAGTTCGTAAACAACAAGGAATGTTTTAACTATTTCAAAATAAGTTTCTGTTGAATATTTTGCACGAAGCAAATATGAATCTTGAATCGTTGAATCGGTTGCTGAGAATTTTTCGTTTTCTTTAATAATATACATATAATAATATATAATAATAATATAATAATAATATCCATTAATTCTTTATTGATGTCACTATCCGCCTGCACATTTATTTTATTTGTCTCATTATTAATAAACTTAATTATCTCTATAGGCTCATATTTAGATTTTTTGTTGAAAACATTTTTACAAATATAATATTTCTTCACTGGATCAAATAAACAATATGTCTTATTTCCTTCGTTATATTCTATCATCAAATATTTTTCTAAATTTATCTTTCACTCATTTCTTTGATTTTTGGGATATGAGCATCACATCACTTCCAAAAATTTGTAAATGCGTTATAGATGGCTTTTTACCATATCATTTTTTATATAAGGCAATCGATCTTTCTGGAAGTTTCCATAATTGTCCGATTTTTAATGTAAAAAGCCAAAGCTGTCGTCTCAGTGATAAATCGTCACCTATAAATATAGTGATAATTTTTTTTGCATGCGACATTAAACTTCGTATAAAATTCAATAATTATTCTATTTTAATTATTTATTTATTCTCTTGATAAATCCGTTTTGTTTCGGTGCACGCGGTATTGTCTTGTATTTAATGTTTTTTGAAAATAAATAATTTTTGACCGCTTTATTACAAAATTCTTTATCAGTTCTCAATCTTTTTATATGTTCGTTCGCTGTACATCAGTATTAAAATGTTTCAAATAATTGAGAATTCTATTTTCTCTTTTAAGAAATAAAAATAGCAATATCTTGAATAATTGTCTTTCAATGATAAGAAAATAATACAATCCTCCAATAGATAGTTAGCTCATCTTATTAGCATAGATTGTTATGAAATAATATACTTGATTCTGGCAAATTTTCAAATGCTTTTGAAAAAGACGTTCAATGCTGCTTGGCGTATATATATCTTTTACAAAACATACCATTTTTTTATTATATCATCGATTTTTAAATTTTGCATACTCGAATTTGTTGAATGTATCGCAAATTTTAAAATTGACGTGTTCTAATCTTTCATACTACTATTCTAATGTAACACTTATTAACACATTTGCTCTTATTACAAGTATCGATATAAAATTTAATTTATATAATCTATTATTAAATTTACTTTCCTCAACAATTAATTTATTGTTTTTGTAAAAATGTGCATTTTATTCATCGTCTTTAAAAATAAAAATTTTCATTCTTTTTTTAGAAATACATCCGATTGATAAGAAATTTTACTTTAATTGCGATATATATAATATTCCATCAATTGTATGACGCATATATATTCTGTGAGTATTTACTACTTTCATCAATGTTTTTTTTGTCATCAATACTGTAATTTTTTATCTTTAATTCCGTCACGAATTGTATATGTATTTTCTAAATACATTTTCATGTTTTTGAATCATTCTTTTCTCAAAAACATATATTCCATCGTATCCGAATCGATAAATCATATATCTTCATTTTTCATTTATGGAATATTCTTTATATTAAACAATTCACTTGAATCAAAATATTCAATATTCAATATTTTTGTTTTTTTTTCATTCTTTTGAGTTATTAAGAATTATTCTTTTCTTTTTCAATGTACAATCACGAGCCCAATTTTCTGCAGAAATGACATGTGTTTTTTTTTGTGTATATGTTTATATCAGAATCATGAGAATCACACTAAATATAATTTTTTCAATAATTGTATGTAGATTTTTTCACTGAATATGTATATCTCGCATTTTTAACAGCATTTCTTCGTTTATTAAATGATATCAATCACTTAATTCCGTTCGTGATACAGCATATCAGATTATGCGAACATTATTATATTTTGTTATTAACAAAAAAAACTTGATAAACTTGATAACATTTTTGCGATAATAATAGAATTTTTTTCTTTCATATCCATGTTTTTAGGTTTTTCAGCGACTATTTTCGAAATGTGCGATGGATTTTTTCGGATTCATTTTTGCACTTATAAAATAATTCAAAAATTCTTGTTCCGATTGATCATTTTTCTCAATGAATATAATTCGCAATCTTGTCCGTATCTGTGCAACAATAGTCTAATGATAGAATAGTCCAATGTCTTAATTGAACTATTTTTTTCCATTAAAAAGGCTTGAGTTTCAGCTTTCTTTTGAATCCATAATGCAATATCTGCTTCATTTTCAAGAATCAAACCATCGATATTTTCAGTTTATTCTCCATCATGTGAATTTCTTTTTGTCGTTTCTATAGAAAATAATTTTACATACAGTTTTGCTTCAGCAATTTTTATTTTATTTTTAATTTTAATTTTAACAGGTATAAAACACATTGAATTACAAAACTTCAGCAGTTTAGTTCTTATTATTCTTTCACTATCAAATCATTCACGATAACAAAAGATACTGGATTCATAATCTATTAGGAAATAGTTTGTAAAATGATTTAAATGAAATAAAGAATATACAGCAATTAAATATATTTAATAAAGGAAATAGAATAAATTATGTTATATAAATGTGAATTGATATCTTTATTCTACTATTTTGCATTATTCTATATTTTGCATTCATACGGCGATTCAAAAAGGAAAAAGAATAAATCTTGTTTCGAAACAACGATCGCGTTCAATGACATCCAATTTATATATATATAATAAATATATAATAAAATATTTTGTATATTATTATTTTATATAATATTACAAATATATAACATATAAATCTCATTTTTATACATATAAACTCAACATGAAGTATCAAAAGGTTTTATGCTTTGTTATACTTTCTAATGTAGTTGCCCGTATAAATATGAATTATGACTAATATCCATGATAATAATAGTAAAAATAATAAAATTAAAAATTTTATTCGAATGCTAAGAGATGAATGACGAATGATTTCTATCTAATTTATAATGTTAAGTGTATGATGTTAGTTTTTTAATTGATTTGTATTTTCAGTATAATACATCTTCATGAAATAATTAGAAAAATACAATTTAATTCCGAATATTATATTTTAAAATTAATATCTGATATAAAATTTCAGATATTACTGAAAAAGGATAGATTTTTACCATTTATATTATAAGCAATAATCTTTTTTTCATAATTTTAATCATCCACAAAAAAACTTTTGCAAAAAAACTTTGAAAGAAATGTGATAACATGTGTTCATAATTATTATGAAATTATATATATATATAATTATATAATAATTATGAATATATATATTATATAATTATATAATTATATAATATAATTATATATCTCGATATATTAATATAAAAGTAGTTTGCTAATCATATATTGCACATATTTTTATATTCTTTTTTTTATTGAACTGTAATAAAAATAATGTTTAAAGGTTATTTATATTAGTATTTTTTAAATTTAATTGTTATTAAATTTAATGTGAAGTTTTCTGTAATGCTATAATAATTAAGTTATGCAAATCATTTGCAAGTAAATAATAAAAGAAATACATATAATAAATACATATAATATTTCCCACTTCGATGGATGATTAAAATCAATAAATAGATATTTGATTTTGATTTCGAGTTATAGTTAAGTTTATGTCAAAATAATTCTATTAAAAGATAAAAATATTTGAATTAATTCCATTATTTATTCGATATCATATATCCATAATATATAGAATAATCATTTACATATGTTGATATTTCATAAAAAAGTTCATCAAAACTTCGAAAAAATACAAATAATCATCTAGAGAAAATAAAATAATTAATGGCAAAATATCTTTAAGCTTGTTTTCAAAAACAATCAGAAAATATTCAATTATTCTTCAAAAGATCAAAAAGATATAGATATAGATTTTCATTATGTTATAGATATCTTTGGTAAAGATTCTCCGGTGCGATGAAATATTCTATATAAAAAAAAAATGTTCTATAAGTATCATAGTAATCATTTCTCTCTTAAGCTATTTATTATATGTAATATATTTATTAATATTATATTTATTATGTTTTAATATAATAGATATTAATTATATATAAAATATATTTTAAAAATTTCTTATTATAGAAATTATTATATGTATTATATCATTATAATATATATATATATATCTTTTTAAAATTATATAACACAGGTATCTTAAAGTGGTAAAAAATAAAAAATAAGCAATTAAAAATAATAAGCGAATTAATTAATAATTATTTTATCATTAATAAAATACAATATAAATACAATATAATAATTTTTAAATATAAATACTTATTTTATTTATTTATTATTTATTTATTATTTAATTAATAAAAATTTAATCAATATAGTGAAAATCTGAGAAAAAAATCCAAAATCAATTAAAAATCAATTTCTTTAGCGTTTTTAATCTAAATTGAATCTTAATTAGACATTCTGGACAAATTTAATTTTAACAAGAAAGAGAAAATGAGTATAAATTAATTAAAAAAATAAAAAGTTGCTGTTAAATTTCATTCAAGTTCATATTAATTGGCAAATTTGAAACTCATTGTGAGATTTTATTTTCAAGATTCAATAGAAATAATAACGAACGCTAAATCTATACCAAATAAAATAAATTGTTTCTTTTAATGTTTTTTAATTATCTCATAATTTTGCGATTATATTTTTGGAATATTTATAAATTTATATTTATAATCTCAAGAATTATGAAAAATGTAACACATATAATAACGTTAATATACATGTTCGCGCCCGCAATAATAAAAAAATATTGTATTGATTTTAATGAATGCAAGCTAATAGCTGGGTGCTTGTCGAATGCCTTTTGATATCATAACAAGTATATTTCTTAAAAATGACTGTATAAGTGGTTACACGTGCATAGCTCGTATCTATTAAAGAATAATATTAAAGGGTTTCTCACAAAGTTGTAGTAGATAATCGTGTCCGACGATCAGATCACGATGTGAATCACAAATTATTCAATTATTCAGCGATTAGACGACAACGTGATAATCATGAGATTTTATTTGCAAGTAAAGTCCGTGTCTTCAGAAAAATCCCTTTCTGTTTAATTGGGAGGGTCATTTCTCGGTGGGACACGCCAATAATATCGTGGTCAATGTCTAGTTCATGATACCGCCCAATTTCAAAGAAATTCTTTGCTTGGATGGTGATTTCTATACAAAGATCTCATGATAAACAGGAACAGATCGGGGCATTTCTCTTATACATTCCTCGACCTAGAACAATATTATTTTTCTTTGAATCAGTTACGTTTGGAATATATCACTGTTAGGATCGATTCAACAGAAGACAGAAATATATAATTATAAGTGTCGGTTAAATTCTCAAAGACAATCTTTTCAAATAACATTATTCTTTGTTTAGGCTTAATAGAAGCCTGCGCGTGATAGTAACAGAAAGAATTTTTTTATATAAAAAATTTCTCCAAATAAATCGTTTATAAATCTCGCAAATAATATATACTTACGAACATATATAATAAGTTTAAAAATGATCTCTTTGTAAGCAGGTCAAGTTATATGATATGAGTTTATTGTTATTAAAATACATATTAAAATAATTATATTAAAATATAATAATGTATAAAATAATGGATATGCCGATATATATTATACTTTAGTCATATCATAAATGTCCTTTTAATTCAAATACATGTAAACCAAGTATTTCATTAATAGAATAGCGAAGCATATTGAGTTTTTTTGTGTCTATGCTTTCGTTTTAATTATCACAATTATTACATTTAAAAGCACAGTTCATAGAATTATAATAAATATATACGAAT
>NW_006263664.1:52262-58838 GCF_000469605.1 Apis dorsata | reverse complement strand
ACTTCTTCAATCGTTTTGCCGCTAACAATTATATATTTCATATATTTTGTCATGCATGTAATTTGTTCATAGAATTAATTAAGAGCAAAATTCATGCAATTCCTTGAAGAAAAAAAGTAAGATTTTCAATTATTCTAATTAAATTAAAGAAATAATAATAAAATTGCATATAGACAGATCTGGATATTTTTTCATTTATAAATTATATATTACATTGAAATTATATTATATTATTATATAGTACATAATTTTATGTATTAATAATATCATTTATTATTATTTTGATAAAAATATTTACAATACAATTAATTTAATTTAGTTATACGTGTTATAAGTATAAAATATTAATAATAATTCGTTTTTCTATATTAGCTTTATATTAATTATATCTTTAATAAATTGAGAATTTTATTGTTAAAAAAATAATGTTGAACGCATTTTTACATATGTATTGCACATATTTTATTTATTATTGATAGAGATATAACTCGGGAATTGACATACTAAGATCTTATCATAAATAATACATAACATTTAATGAGAAACTTGCAATAGAAAATATTTTAACTTTTTTCATTAATCGCTCATAATATAGAAAATGCATATAATTGTTGTTTGAAAGAAGATTAAATTGAACTATTATATATGTTATATGTAATATTTTCATAAAAAAAATTATATTTTCCATTTTAATTCATATTTTCATCAATAAATGAATAACATGTTATCTTTGATTAATCTTAAAAAATAATTATGTTGAAAATATATAATTATAAGTGCATATTGTAGTTTCAGATAATATGGTGATTATTTTCAAATTAGATTGGTTTTACTCATTTTATAATTTACAGTAGTATATAAGAATTTAGAAAAAACATAGAAAAATAAAAAAATAAAAATTAGAATAAGTGAGTTAATATATATTTTTTACACGAATTATTTACACGAATAAAATTAAGAAGAATATGAAAGGTAAGCAAGTATATTATGATATTTTTATGTAATGAAATAATTTTTTCAAAAATAATCGTAGAGAAATATGATTATTATTGAAATAAATCATTAATGGTTATTTAAACATTATTTACTTAATTGAACATTTATTTACTTAAAATTTTATTTCTTTATTTCCATATTAATTTATAAAGATATATCATAATTTTGAAAAGAACTTTATTATACTATTTTAATTTATATTAAATTTGTAGATATATTTCTTTAAAAATTTGTTTCATTTCATTCGAAATTATTATTTGTTATAGTTTATCATAATTCTAATATGTATTATGTTTTTAGATATAATAATACATGGAATTAAAACAAAAATATTAACATGGATACCAAAAACTCAATATGCTTCACTAATATTTCTCATTGCAATCAATGAGATATTTAGTTTATATATATTTGAATCAAAAGAAACTTTACGATATAGCTGCAGAATAATATATGCTGGCATATGCATCGTTCTATATGTTATCCATTTCTATAAAATACTGAGAAAAGATTATGATTGGTTTGTATATGCAGAGATCACTTTTAAATTCTATTTATCCATTGCTGTCATGGTTATTATAATTTTTATAATTCTTGGAATCATGAATACAGAAGTAAGTATTTCTAAAACTATAATAATATAATAAAGAGATTATAAATGAAATATAAATACTATAAGAAAATATTTACTTGATGAATGTAGCTACTTTTAATATTCATATTATCAATTACATTTCAATCAGAATTAATCAAATACATAATTAATCAAATACAAAAATATAATATTTTAACTAATAAGAAATTTTTATTTTATAATTATATATAATAAACAATATTTTAGTTTAGAAAAAATAAAATAATTAATATTTATCTACTCTTTGAAAATTAAGCAACTTTGATGAAATGAAAAGCAATATTAGTATAATTTAATAATTTTAATAATTTTGATAATTTTGAGACTTAAAATTTAATAATAGTAATGTGACATATAAATATGTGAATGATTCTTAATATTTGATTATTGAAAATTGAGTTATTTTTCGCATTTTTATTAATTTTAAATAAAAAATAATATTTCTCAAAAAATCAAATCTTTTTAGTTTGCGCTATTAATAAAATTCTGCATCGATGAATTTTTTATCCTTAATTATAGATGTTAAAACTTAAAAAATTATTATAAGAAATCTCATAGAATCTCATATCTATATGTTATTACATATTTGTAAATATCGAAAAAATTAAATTCAATTGTTCTTATTTTATATATAATAATAAAAAAATTCAAACTTGATTGAACAAATGTATTGAAAACTTTTCTTTATAATTATTAATTATCACTTTTATATATTTAATTATGACTTTAATTTATGAGATTAGTTTTTGTTTTTAATCTTAAACTTTTTTTATAAAAAATATAAAAAGAAAGGGAATAAATATTCAATTTAAAAAATAGAAATAAATAAATATGAAAAAATAAATAAAAATAGAGTCAAGTTATTATAAGTAAAAATCAGATTTTATTTTTAATTCCAATATTTCCATAATTCCAATAAAAATAAAAATCAATAAAAATTAATTTTAAAAAAATGAATTTGAAATGATGCTGTTTCGTTATGTGTTTATGTGTTATTTCGTTATTTGTTATGTGAAATAACAAATAAGACAAAATGATTATATGATTATAAATGATTATTTATAAATAAAATTATAAAAATAATTTATTATAAGTATATATAGTTTCCGCTGACGAAAAATAAATTAATCTTATTAAAAACTAAAAAAATATAAACTGTCAATAATTTCATAAATTAAACATAAGACTTTAATTGAACGATAATAATATGAGATCATAAGTTGTGTAAAAAGGGAAATAAAGATTAATAAAAGTTAGGATCGATAAATATTTAATAGTTGTTCGGAGTAACGTAATAAAAGATATTTATAAAATGAATATAATATGAGTTCTTTAAAAACTTATATATTTCATTTTTTTATTATTAATACCGTTCAATTTAAATTTTACCCTTTAAATTTCTATTCATAAATGTCTGTTCTAATTTTAAAATAGATAAAAGAATAAAAAAAACTAATACATATATTTCAAAAAATTTGAAATATTGATTGCAAATTATTAATATAATGAATTATTACAGTATAATCATTATTTTATATTGATTCGTTTTTATATAGAATTAAATTAATAAATATAGAATTAATTTCTTCTATAAAAAAATAATGAAAAAAACATTAGTTTTCATCAAATCGAGTTAATAAATAAAAATTTAAATAAAAATTTACTTTTATTTAAAAATAAATTCTAAATTCACTTTTATTAATAACAGAAAATGAAATAAACAATAGAATAAGAAATTTTTGATAATGAATATTAATTTTGTAAATAAATATTGAAATATTTCATTATAAAAAATAATAAATATTTTGAATATTGATAGATGATAGAATATACAAAAAGAATGTGGAAGTTCTGTTTTTTAAATTATTTTATTAAATCATGTATTTCATTTAATTATGTAAGATATATACAATGTATATATATAATGTAATTTATGGTAATTCGAATTTTAAAGATAGTTAAGATCGAATTATGAAGATTTCGTTTCATCAAAAATTCCGATTAATAAAAAATCGTAAACTTAATTTATATAATTTATTATAGAAAATTTTGAATTTTAATTACAATTTTTTTTAATTAAATAAATTTTTCCTTTCTTTTGAAATTTAAAATCGCATCAAGGTAATAAGGATTATTAGGAAATTTATTGGAAATTAAATATTTTGAATAGTTGATTTTTTTTAGAAACTTTAACAAGATTTTTTAACAGGAAACTTTAACAATTTTATATCTTCTAAATTCTTTGATGAAAAGTTTTAATATGTATTTCAATCGAAGAGCTTTAGGTAGTGCAAAAAAATAATTTAATATAATTGACATATTACATTTTTCTTGCTCAGTTCACTGAACAAGATGGTGTCCAAACATAAACAGGGTGATGCTGCAAGGAGACTGAAATTTTTAAGAAAAAATTTTGGTAACCATTCGCTTTATACATTTAGAAATTCAACATGGCTGGAGTGTTAAGGTTTTGAGGCCTGAGACAACACTTCCAGGCATGCCAGTCTCAACAATCAACATCATCCAATCTGAGAAGAATTATTACAAACATGTGTAGAACAGCTCCCTGGGAAAACAACGGATTTGTGAATGGCGTAACCTCTCATTCTAAGAAATTTTCTTTAGATTGGGGATATCGTTTAATCAGGGAGCTGGTCCAATATTCATTGATAAAGAATGCAATAGTAGCGATAAGCAATTATTCATCATATAATATTTAACAAATCATAAAAATAATATGAAAAATAATTAAAAGAAAAAAATAATACGAAAATCATATGGATCCATGTCGGAATAAGAGAGAATTGTAAAAGCAGATGAAGCTACGAAAGAAACTACAAATTTCATTAATTGAATATAACTAACTATATCGATATGACAGACGAAAAAAGGTTAAGACTACAATAGGAAACCGAATAAAGACTAATAATAGTGCACATTTATGCACTATTTATTTTATTATAATGTAAGCAAAAATATTCACAAATCACATGATATAAAATTCATATGTATCAAATGCATATAATCAATTGCATTTGAATAAGATATTTTATATATTCATCTTTTGAATAGAAGATGAATAAAAGAACTAGCTTCAAAATAAGCAATATTATCTTCAATCTGTTTCTGGAGTTATAATATATAGTAATAAAAATAATTATTACAAAGTTCGCCGTTAACAAGTTCATTTAACAAGACGATCAAAAATAATCCATATGCTAATGACGTTATCATTAAAGTTCGAAGTTACAAGTTCGGAAAAAATTGTAAGTTCTAAGATTCTTAAAAGTTAAGGAATTTTATTAGTTCTCGCAGTTCTGGCAATTCTCGAAGTTCTTGTTGAGATTGGTACTCTAAACCCTCTCTATGTTCATCTCCTGAGCTTGGCTATTTATCTATGGCTATTTATTTATTTGTTGGTAATTATAAAGTATTCATTATTTTTTGAAAAATTTTGTTAACGATCATTAATTCGATTCAAAATTTAACGATGCATTTAATTTCAACAGTGTAATACGGAATGGCTGCATATCTTATTATAAAAACAGATTTTGAGTTATCTGTGTGTAAAGTCTTGATAGATCTTCAACAATGATCAACAGTTAGTTGTCAAAATTTCTGGATTGGCTTTTAGGTATAATATTAGATTTATTTGTTTCAATGGAATAAATTTTCCGCAATGGGATGACTTGAGGTTTTCTTCGGATAATGTTTTATAGTTCTAAATTCAATTTTGCATATTTATTTATTCTGAGTTATAATAATCTTTCTGTGTTAGTGCAATATATTTTTTGTATCGCAAAAATGATTAAATATATATATATATTTCGGAATAATCGTATTTTTCTACTTTATTTTATGGTTGATACTAAGAAATTCCCTTCTATATCGAAATAATGATTTTTTTTTCTCTAAAGAGAATATAGAGAAGAATATAGAACTATAGATGAAACTAGTCTTAAATGGCTTCGTTATATAGTTATAATATGCTACGTTATATTGAAACTAGTTTCTTGAAAATAGTTTTTCCAGTTGATAATAAATTATTCATTTCATTTCAGTTCTATTTTAGTTTTAATGATGGATTTATTAATGTGTTTATGTTTTTATGTCTTTTATTTTTTTTATAATATAATACATTTATAAAAATATATTATATTATATTATATGCAATTATTTCTAATGGCTTGTAATTACTGTGTTTAACTATAAATTTTCAAGTTTTATGCTTAGGATTTTGATTTACATTTCATTTTCTCAAGTTCGAGTTTTTAAAATATGAAATGAAATATAAAAAATGAAATAAAATTTTATTTTTAGTAGTTTTTATTTTTTGAAAAACTTATGTATTTAGTTTTCGTTTCTAAAAATTGAAAGCTTAATTTGATTTTCCAATTTTATAATTTATTTAGAGTATCTTATAAGAAATATATATATATTAGATCATCAAAAAAAGTTCTGATTGAATTAGTATCGATAATTATATCAATTCCATTTATTGATAATAAAAATAAGATGATATTTAATACGAGTCTTGTGAAATTTTGTTTTCGATAATCAAGATTCTAGAGAATGTTTTAATTTATTTAATTCTTATACATTTGGAAAAAATATTTTATAAGTTTTTGCATGTTTCTTCTTTTTGAATATGAATATATGAATCAATTCGTAGCTTGCATTTTTTAAAAAATTTCAATTGATTCACTATCATTTGAGTTTGAGATAATTAATACAATAATTAGTATTTATTTATTATTAATATTGGAAAATGATTATTGTTATATTTATTTAGAATATATATAAATAGTATATATAATATAGTATATATTATATAAAGTATGTATTATATAAATTCAAATATTCAAATATCGTTATAATTTGATATAATTAATTAATTATTATTATAATATTTATTATATTTTAATTATTTAATTATTTATTATATT
>NW_006263664.1:47596-51557 GCF_000469605.1 Apis dorsata | reverse complement strand
ATAATAATATATATATAATATATATATATATAATATATATAATATATAAATATATGTAAATATATAAATTAATTTTGCATGCTACTAGTTCCATATTGAATTAAATTGGGATCTTTATGTAACATTAATTTTGTAACTGTTAATGTTTATTTTATAAATTAATTAATATTACGTTACTTCTCTGTTTGAATTTTAGAAATTAATTACCGTTAATATGCATTAATACCGTAACGTTTTTAAGTTTTATCATCTATTAAAGTTTTAGGTCTGTTTCTCGAGATATACTATATCTAATACTTAATATATGCCTAATAATATTTGTAATCAAGAGAGGAAACTATTTAAATTTTACTATAAAATTGAAACAATTATTATTTCCTTCGTTATCTGTTTTAGTCTAATGTATTTTGAATGATCTTGAGATATGTTATCTACTATTGTGAACTAAAATGATACATTGATATTTAGTTTTTTAATTATTTTACTGATTCTATTTTTTACGTTTCTTTCGTTTAGAAATATGGATTATAATTAATATATTAGCTAAGATAATTATGTCCAATTATTTATAGTTTTATGTTATATTTATAGAGTTTTTTGGAACGATTATATTTTTTTAAAAATTTATTAATTATATTCAATTTAATAAATATTTTGTAAATGAATTATTTAATTTCATATCTTTTACTGAATTTATCACGATTTCCTATCCTATATTATCATGATATCTTATTAGTTTTTGATATTATTTTTCGGTATTTATCTGCTTTTATTGTGTCTAATATATTAATTGATATGTATGTTTGTTGAAATGCTTGTATGTATTATTGTAATATGATATAAATATTGTTATTGTCATTCAGAAAAATTTGGAGTTTTCAGAAATGAATTGTAACATATCCTTTTATTATCTGTACTAACAATAATTTATTATGTAATTTCTATGACTTTGAAATAGCTAGAAAGTTGCTTGTTTAATTTAACAAAGATATTTAAATTTATTATTTTACTAGTTTTCGGATTTTTTTCTGTATTTGAATTTATACTGACTATATCTGGAAAATCATTTTTTTCATAATATATTATTGTATCTTTTTCTTTTTTGCATATAAAATATTTCATTTTACATTTTAGATGTGAATATTATTTATTATATGTAATTTATTAAAAAGAATTTTTGTTGCATCTTCAGAATTTACATAAATCTGTCTTCTAAAATTTATACCAAGATCTTGGTTCTTGAATCGCAGATTTTAATTTGAAGGTCATTCTGATATTATCCTTAGACAAATTTTTTTCAATATATTCTTTAGATATATAAAAAAATTGTTTTTTGGGAATAATTAATTATCTTATTATGATTTTATTTCTAGTTTTATTATGATTCTTAATTGTCATAACATAATTTGCAATAACAGTTAAGCATTGAGAATTGTGGCATTGAATTGATTTACTATCAAAGTAAAATAATAATTGGAAATATAAATTGGATGATTTGTTTTTGTTCTGGTATAAACAATTAGTTATGACTTCAGTTATACTCTCAGTTATAATAATTACTTTTTTGTTATAGTTTATTCATATTTATTCGTTGTTACTGTAGTGTAAGATAATGTTCATATTTCATTATAAAATTTTTAATTATAAAATTTATTTGATTCTAATCTTTGTGGAAAATGATTTAGTAATATGAAAGCCATACTATATATTCTCGAACGAGATATGCTCATATTTGTGATATTGTATATTTACAATATCATATAATTCATTAAGCAATCGTAAATAATAATATAAACATATCAAATAATAATATAAATATATTAATAATAGTATAAACATATCAATCGATACAAACTATTAAATAAGTTGTTTGAATAAAGCAACAATTTCGATTACATAATACATGTTATTTTTAAAGTTTTGAAGAAATTTTGTTTATAATAGTTTTATAATACGATAATGAATAATTCTTTTTTATATTTTATATTATATATAAATGCAAAATTTTCAATAAATTCCTAAAGAAGATTATTTAATAATTATTTGATAAGAGCAAATATTTAATCATATAATTGTAGTAAATATTTAATATAATATTGGAAATCTTTTATATTGAATGCAATATTGGAATTATTGGATTGCTGAAATCTATATTTGTTGATTTTTAAAATAATTATTTAAAAAAATTTTATTATATCATAGTGACTTTTTCTTTATTTTATATTGTAAAATTATTTTAAAAAAATACATTATCGAAACACATTTGTACTTATATACTATATGAATCAAAAAAATAATAATTTATAAATAATAGCATTTCATATTTCCAATCGTGCAAAAATAAAAACTTTTTTATCCTTACAGAGCTTAACAATATATATTTAAGATAAAATATCTGCATTATAATACTCTGAAACATTAAAAAAAATAAATATAAAATTATTGTAATACAAAATAAAAAATTAAAATCGATAACAAATAGATAAATAAAAATAAAAAATAAATACTACGTTAAAAATAATTTCTATATTATTCTTTTGTATATATAATTTATATATATAATTTCGTATATACAATTTTTTTTATTTTTAAGAAAAATTTTTACAATTCTTAAATTTTTTTTATGTTATAGCGCATGAAGAAAATTATTGCAAGGTGTGAAGAAATAGATAATACTTTAGAATCATTTGGCGTTGAAAAAAATTATAAGAAAATTTTTCTCTTAGTCACACAATTATTAATCATATGGAGCATATTGATGTTAAGTCTTTTTGGATTAAATATATATTGGTTTACATATGAAAATACATATTTCCTAATGCATATATCAATTACAATTATTTATTTGGAGATTCTTACTTTTATTATATTCGTAAGGTAAATTATATAAAGATAGAAATATTCATAAACTGAATCTTAACTAAACACAACAATATTAACTAACAGTAAACCAAGTGATAAAAATAAATATGATAATTTTCAGTTTCTTGCTATTATTAAATTGAAAAAAATTTTATAATTCTTACACAAAATTAAATATATAATTCATAAATATTTTTATACTCTTAAACTTAAATATTTATTTGTGTAAATTCTTTTATCTTTTATATTTTTAAATTTTTGTTAAGTATTTTAATAGATAAGTTGCATAAAATGAATGTGATTATAAAAGAAGTATACGAGTTCATGAATATAAGTGATATTAAAATAAGATACAAAATGCAATCATACATTGCACGTAAATTTATACTTATAATGGATTATTATAACAGAAAATATTTTAGCGAATATTTTCTCCAAATTACGAGGTATAATTATTAATTTCATAACAATATATATAAAATGTTTATTATTATCATCATTAATTTATTTTTTTCTATTTATTTATCAAAGGCATATCCATTTTGAGATTCTCAAAATTTCACGTGAACTTAACCAGGCTTATACTTGTCAAATTTTATTCAACTTAATGGTGAATTTTGCATTAATAACGTATTCATTTTATAACATATATTTCTCTTTTATAATATTAAAATCGACAGATTCGTTGACAAATAAAAGTAATTTATTAGCTTTATTATGGATTTTTATATCTTCTTCAAAAATTATTTTCTTAAATAATCATTGTAATAATTTCTATCAGGAGGTAAGAAAATTATTTTTAATATAAAGTTATATAATTAATACAAAAAAATTATATAATATATAGATATGTGTATAATCATCGTATTTTATAGGTAAAAATAACAGCACAATTGCTTCGAGAATTAGAAATTTGCTATTTGGATAATTCCATTAAAAAAGAGGTAAGATTCACATTTAATATAATATAATACAATATAATATAATATAACACAACATAATATAATATAACACAATATAATATGATATAATAGAATATAATATAATACAATATAATGTAATTATAATGTAATTAAATGTAATACAACATAATATAATA
>NW_006263664.1:35217-47338 GCF_000469605.1 Apis dorsata | reverse complement strand
TGATTTATGATTATCTATTATGAATATAGTATAATATAATATAATATAATTATAATATAATTATATAATAATATAATAATATAATACAATAATATAATATTATATTATACAATAATATAATATTATAATATATATAGTATATAATAGTATAGTAATATATATAATATAATATAATTATAATATAATATAATATAATATAATATAATATATAATAATTATATTTAAATCTATTCGATTTAATAGATTATATAATATCTATTATGATTTAATTTTGTTAAAAATATTAAAAAAATATTATAATTACTAAATTTAATGTACATGCTTTTTTATTTTTTTAATCATATTTTAGATAACACAAAAACTTGTTTCAATTCTAATCTCTTCATCGTTGTTTATTTAAACAATTGATCGGTAATTGATTGATTGGGATATTTGCATTAATTTACATATGTATTGTAATAGCAATACATCTATTTAATGCTCAAGATTGCTCAGATATTTTGTATGATTATATGATACATTAGTACAATAGCGCAATTTTTCATTGGCAATTTGAATATTTTGGTTATGAATCACTTGTTTGCATAATAACACAAATGTATATTTATTTTAACTTATAATGAAATAATATTGTTCCGAAATGAGTAACAGCAATTTTGCTTGAAATAAGTATATTTCTTACTGCATTTTTCACTTCTTTGTTCGAAATCAGTTGTAAAGAAAAACAAATAAAAAGTCTATGAAAATCATGAATTTTTATACAGTTTGAAAAGACATTTAGAGTAAGAATAATATTACATATTATAATATTCTTTAGAATAATATTATTGCTCGATCAATCATTTTATGATTTGCTTTTGTTTAAAATCTCTCTTTTACGTTTTTTCCCCGTTTTATTCAAAAACAAAAACAAACTAAATAGAATATTTGATTTATTTTTTATTAAATATTTATTTATTATTAAATATTTTTTTGTACAATATTATGATTATTTTGATACAACATTGTGATGTTTTAATGATATGTAAACAATTAAAAATTATTATTTATTATTGCTGTCGTGTTAATTAAACGGGCCATAATTATGAATAGAAGAGAAGATATATAAGATAGAACTATAGGATAAAAAAATCAAGAGAAAGAATTTAAAGAATTCCATATGCAATATATATTACAAAAATATTGCCTATTATAAAATTTCTAATTTTTAAAATTTTTCTAAATGAATGTAAAATTCGAACACTAATTCGGACAATGTGGTACAATATTACTTTTGAGAACAATATGAAATTGCTATTGAGAACTTATAAAATTGTGTTTGAAATATAATAGAAAAATTTTATTAATATAAAATTTTTTTTAAAGCATAGATAACATCAAATATAGCAAAAAATATATCATAATTAGGCAAACAATTTATTTTATTATACAGTAAAGCAAAATTTAGTATCATATATATAATTGTGTTTACAATATGCAAATTTTAACTCGCACAATCATAATAAGTTCATAATTAATATGATTGTAATACATTGTATAACTATAATAAAAGAATTAAAATTTTTTTAATTATACTATTACTTACATATTTCATATTTTTTACCAAAATTTGTTATTTTAACTGTTTTTATTAATTAATCAAAAACATTATAAATTTTTATTAATATATTAAAATTACCATTATAATAATATCATAAACTCATCTTTTCTGTTTCTTTATAAGTTAACTATAATAACTTAAAAATAAACTACAGCAAATTTCATTAAATAAGAACACTTAAAAATTTTTCATTATAATTGTTCATTAAATAAAAAAAAGATAACTATTTGTTGTGTAAAAGAAGATTTTAATCATTATAATATTTAAAATATTATTCTTGTGAAAATTTGTCAAATAATGGGTATAACTTAAAATTTTAATTTAAATAAAATAAAACAACTCTATATATTTGAAACATTTTTCTTTGATGTTGAAAAATTGCTATGTTCGATAACAATTTCGTTAGCAAATCTGTCTCCTGTTTCTCTGAGACGATGTTGCGGAATAAAAATTTCAGCATTTTATTTTTTTACACATATATAGAATAATATCAATATGTTTGTCTTTTGATGGGATTTTTTATAAATTTAGTAACATTTTGATTATCAATAAAATTGCTAAGATTAATATTCAAAAGATTATAAAATTTTATATTTATATTATTATTATTTTATTATTTTTATTTTATATTATTATATTATTATATTATTATAATTTTATATATATTATATTATATTATATTATTAATTTCAATCACTTTACAATTTGAAAAACAATAAGATACTATGTTTTTATTGCAGATAATATTATGATTTTTTATTTTTTAATACTATGCAATTAGTTGAGAATTTCACTAATTCAGTTGATTTTTGGGTTTCTAGTTCTCTCATATAATTTTCGTTATTAAATGCCTAATAAGATCTCATTTCTTGATTACGTTTTTTTCTTTTATATTTTATATATCCTTAGATATTTGAGAATTCGTTTTATAGTATTCTAATGAATTTTCAGAAGGTTTTGCATATATTATTCTGTATGATTTATTGTAAATATAATATCGGATTTTGTTTTAATAGATAAATATAAGCTGTTCATTCATGATATGGTGCTTTGATAGCTTTTTCTTCCTTTTCTTGATAATCAATTGTTTATTATTATTAGTTGAAATGCTGATGCAAAACTTACTATATATTAAATGAATTTAATAATCATAGAATTCGATTATAAAATTCTTGATATAAAAAAATCAAATCATTCCTATGGTGTTCTCTTCGTAAATTCAGAAAATAGTTAGATTTATTGATCTTGATGATCAAAATTTTGAGTTTTTTCAAAAATTTTAACTTTACTTGCAATTATCATTAATATATATGATTAGAATAACTTACAAATTTTTATTTGAATTCGTAAAAACACATAAATCTGCAACAGTTTTTTTAAGTTAAATTTTTCAAGTTAAAATACTTTTAAAGCATTTGATCTAATATTTTGAGACTTATTATGTTTTGTAGTACATATACGCTATAATTTAATTTGTGATGCATTTCTAAAACATAAATTGTTTTATATAAACTACTTTGTTAAGTTTATTATAATAACGGAATAATGTTTTTATATCATAGTGCTGCAGGATCATTTCTTTGAATATTGTAATTGTAAGAATTGCTTTAATAAAATCAAATAATTGAGAATTTGATAATAATTTATTTCATGTTTTTTTTAAATATACCATCTATCTAGTTTTATATTAGTTTAATTTTAAATATTGATCTATTTTTCATTGGTAACATTTTTATTCTTTGAGAATCAATGATTCATTCTGGTGCCGCAAAGAATTCATCTCATTATTTATGATTTTTATCTATTTTACTATTTGCTATATACATTTATTATTTATTATATACATTTAAGAGTTTTTTCAGATTTCAAATTCAAAAATTGTCCTAATGTTATTTTTTTAACAAAATTAATATGCATATATCTCATTTAATTTTCGAACGATTTAATTTTCTTCTCGTAAATTATAATATTCATTGGTTGAATCCCATATTCTATAAGGTATGTTCATCTTAATTTATCTTGAATTATTAGTTATTAGTTTCATCTTGAACTTGATTTTCATTATTTAGAGTATATTACAGTTTTTTATTAATTAGACACACACAAGTTTATACAATTTAATTTTTTACAATTTTCTGCTTCAAAACAATATGCAATCGAATTTGCACTTTACTCCATGAAAAAATCTTATTTTCCACATATATTTTGTTCGATAAATCTATAACTTGGTTATATTTATTTTAATGTCGGATTTTAAATTAAATAACAGATATAATAGAAATATATTTTAGAGGAACTTTATTTTAAAAAAAATGCTTCTTTTTTTTACATGTATATCTTTATCTATTTTTATTTATCTTTATCTATTGAATCTGAAGTTATTTCTCAGCTTATATTATCACAATTAAATAAAATGATTTATTTTTTTCTTTTTTTCTTTTTTTAATTTATTTTCAATTCTTTTATTTTATTTAATCAATGTATTTAAGTATCAAATATCAACATATATTTACATGCAATTTCATCAGTAATGGTTATGATATCATAGACGATGATATAAAATTATGTTTGTTATCACTGTCAAAGCAATATTGTTGATCAGAAATCTGATGTTATTAATATATTATTTTGATAATAATAATAAATATATCAAAAAATGGCATTGATATTTCTTTTATAATTATGAATATATAATAATAATTTTTATCAATGCACTGTTGACTATTATTAATTAAACTATTATTAATAGATAATTTACCACAGTTAGCTAAGCTCTAACATATCAAGAATAACAATGAATGTATTAAGGTTAAGATGCAAAAACAAATCTATGTTTATTATCTATTTCATACATCATATTATTAAATATCATCTAATAATACAATATTATAAAGAATTTTAATGTATGTGAAAGAAAAAGAAAGAAAGATATATTTAGCATTTTTTAATTAAGTTGAGTCATTTGTAAATTTTTTTCTCAAATGGCTATCATTTTTTTGACTGAAACATATCAATCAGAAAAGAATGAAAGATATCCAATGATTTGCACTGAATAGTTCGATTTTATATCGAAAAGTATATAAAATATTTATATTCAAAATAAGATAATATATTAATTTAATATATTAGTTTTATTATATTTATATTAGTTTTATATTATATTTTTATATTATATTTATATTAGTTTATTATATTAGTTTCATATTGCAACTGAATAAATTTATTAATTAAAATATAACTTATAATACATTCAATGCTATGATTAAAACTATGATATTTATAGTTATGGCGGATTTTTTCATTTCAAAAAATTTTTCGATTTCTTTATTTATTGAAAAGATTATAGATATATATTTATTGATAAAATTTAGTGAAAAGATCATATTTTTTATTATTTTTCATATTCAATTCAAATTCTTTTGTTCTAGCTTGTTCTAGTTTTTGAGAATACATTTGCAAGCGACAGCAAAAATGTTTCTCTGTTTTAGATATGTACTGTCTAAACGAACTCTGACAGACGTGAATATAAATTTTTGCAATTCGCAACATATGGAGTCTGCTCCTATAAGCTGTATGTATTAATTCGACTTTTTATAAATCGATAACTTTGCTCACAATCCTCAAAAAATGGGGTATTTATTATATTTATTTATAGGATTATTGGGATTGATACATGTGACTATATTTGTAAGATTTAAATAAATATCTATTTTATAATATGAATTTAATGTATCCGTTAAAAAGTTGGTATCTATAATTATTATTATTAATAATAGAATGGGCAAGTTTTATTGTAAAAATGTATAAAGTTGTATAAGTTTGTTTTTTATTTTTTTTATCAAAAAAATTATCAAATAAATGACATAGTATAAATTTTATGTTATCAATTATTAAAACTGCAATAATTTTCTTTATTTTATTTAATCTCTTATATGAAGTAATAAAAAGTAAAAAAAAATCACAAAAAATGTTTATTATTATTAAATTAGATTTAATTATAAATTATATAATAATACATATATTTATATTTATATGCACTATTTAAAAGTAATGTGTCAAGAATGCATGTAAAAAATATAATTCTATAATTATAAAATAGTAAAAAAATAATATTAAACAAAAAATATTAATTTTGCTATCTGATCTATATTTATTATGTAACGCAATAAAAATTATCAAATGAATATTTAATAAAATATTAAAAATTATTTATCATTGGAAAATATTTTTATCGGGGAAGATAAATATTTGTTAAAAAAATAATGATAATAATATTTGTTAAAAAAATTTTATTATCAATATGATGATTTTTATAATCAATTTTTATATTATATCACATAATATACGTATGAATCAAAATCTTGGAAAAATTCGCAAATGTATTTTTTTAGAAAAAATGTTAATGTTTTATAATTAAGTTTTATAATTCATTTAAATTTATTTTATAAAATATTTATTTATAGAACAACATTTTTATAAAATTTTTATAAAATACATATTTTAAAATCATATTAATAAAAAATGATTTTTTTTATTTAATATTTATTTACAAAATAACTTTTTACAGAATTTTAAAGTTTACATAAAAATATATGCTATTGATAGAAAAGAAAACTTTTTAAGTTCATGAAATATACTAAAAATTACTACTTTTAAAATTGATCTTTAAATCGTATGTAATTAATTTTTGATGTAATTTTTAATAATTGGTAAAATTTGAAGATTAAATTATACCTAAAATATTGTGGATTTTATCACAATTTATTTAACATTCAATAAATGATATAATTATTTAATCAAAATGTTTAAATATATTGATATTTGTATAATCGAAAGCTTTCCAATTCGATATGTAACATTGCATATATATATAATAATAATATATATCAATAATATTTAATATATGATAATATATAAGATATAAAGATTATTCTATTTATGCGTCAATTATGAGATTGACTTGATATTCTCTGATATTTTAATTTAATATGACTTTGAAACTCTGAAAATTATACTCTTTGAAAATTATAAAAAATCATCGTTTTTTAACAATAGCGACTTTTAATATATTTCATAAATTCAATGAAATTTCCTTTTAGATATAACACATAGTATTTGATATAGACTTTAAAATTTTGCAAAAAATGTCATTCTATAATTAAGTATTCAAGTATTAAGTAATTTCAAAAAATTATATAAATATATATTTTATAAAAAAAGCATTCTAAGCATTCTATAAAAAAGTACATAAACAAATATTTTATAAATAAAATGAATTGAGAAAATTATAAAATTTTAATATTTTTTTTTTTCAAAGAAATTGTATATTTGCAATTTATTCAATACTTTTATTTTTCGTAATTATACCATGCTTAAAATCAATTTCAAGATTATATAATTTATATAATTTTATAATTTTATTTAATTTATTATAATTTATATTATTATGTAATTTATTATAATTTATATAAAATAAATTGTTAAAATATAGAATGACTATAAAGTAAATAGAGCTTAAACAATCTATCCTATCACTCGCTTTTTAAAAGTGAAATAAAAAAAAAGTTAAATAATTTTTTTGATTTTTTTTTGATTTCGAGATTTCGCATATTCATATAATGTGATATCAACAATTTTTTAATACGTGAAAATGAGGAGATATAAGGATTTTATTTTTTTAAATAAAATGTTATGCTTTTTTATTTTTATTATAATAAAGCATTTCAAAGTGAATTAAATGATATACTTGGAAAATAATTTAAAATTAATAATAAAACCGTAAATTATTTCAAGAAATTGTTAAATCGCAGAAAAATAAATATAAAAAATTACGAAACTCTAATATTGTCCTAAAGAAGAAAAAAAAGCTAAACTTTGTATTTATCTATGAGCATTCTTATCAATATAAAAGCAATAAAAATATTTCTCAATATAAATATATTTTATATATAATTAGAATTGCATAATTTTAGATAATCATATTTAAATTCTCATATTGAATTTTTCGTATTTTCGTAAATTCTTCATTCTCAAAATCTAATTTTTAGATTGATTTATGTTCTTTCAAATATTAGCTTAAAAAATCATTGTGTTTGCGAATTATTTATTCATTGTTAATTCTTATACTATATTAATGTCAAATGATTTAACAATATTCTGATGAAGAAAAAACAATCAATATTGCTACAATAAACAGATGACATAAACTGAACAATAAAACTTCTGTAATTGCATTAATTTTTTTAAAAAACAAATAAAAATATTGATAATTTCCCAAAATTCAGTTGTTATTACACTAAATAATATAATTTGAACAAAAAATATTTATTTTTAGATTTGAATAAGCATGAAATAAACTTTATAAACTTTATAAACTTTATATTAAAAATTCTAATGATTTGCATCAAAATTATGTGAAAAAATCGTATTATCGTTATATTTTTACTACATAATACAATTTTAATTTCAAGAGACTAACATGTATTACTGCAATAAAGTGGAAGTTGAAACTAAAGTTTATAATGATCCATAATGTTTTAGTTATCTTAATATTTGCAAGAATCGAGAGTTATTCTTGCCATTATTCTATCCAAATTATTATCGATATTTATTCGTTCAAATACAAAAAAAACTTCTCAATATCATTAAAAATTATAAATTTGCTTTATTTTAAAATAAAAAATGTATCCAACAGTAACATTGAAAACAGTAAAATTGGACATTTTTAAATATTTTTATAGGATATTGTGTGTTATGTATGACAACAACATATAAAAACAATATATTAATAGTATTTGATAGTACTATTATAAACATCAATTGATTATCTACATACTATTATAAATATAGCAATTGATTATCTACTGTATCATTTTTTTATATTAGATATAATATATTTATATTAATATTATTAATATAATAATTAGATAATAATTGAAATCTATTACATATTTACTTCTAAAAGTTCAAGTTTGCCGTTATTTAATAATACTAATAATAATATTAGTGAATAATTTAACGATTTATTATTGTTAAAAAAATTCAATTATAGCTACAATAATATTAAAAATATTTCATAGCAACAGATAAAAAAAATGAAATAAAACAATTAAAAATATTTTTTGTTCATTTAAAACATATTGAAAAATGATACTTCATTAATTGATGATTTTTTAGGTTATTTTCCATTAATTTGAAAATCATTTAAATAAATTGAAAAATTATTAAAAATTTTTTTATAAAAAATCATAAAAAATTGGAATTAATTAATATAATATAATATAATATAATATAATAAAATATACAAAAATGTTGTAATTTTATTTAAAAAATTATATGAATAAGTTATTATCATTCTGAAAAAAGTTATATAAAATAATAAGAAATAATTTACTTATTAAACATAAAATCAAATAAAATTCTAAAGAAACGGTATATGTATTATTCTATATAATTATTTTTTTGACAAAAGATTAAAAATTTAATCTATGAATTAATTATAAATCTATAAATAAATTAACCTATAGATGAACATATGTGATGATAAATTAAACATTGACATTTTAAAAACTTTTAAAAACTTAAAAAATCAACTTTAAAATGAGTCTCGATGTTAAAACAAAACAATAATTGAAGGATTCGGTAAGAATTAGACAATTTCTTTTTTATTGAAATTGAGATTTTATTATATGTTTAAGAACAAAAATAAATTAATATTATTATGCAAAGTATGTGCAATAATTTTCTCTCGTGTTATATGGAAATATATTTGAAACAGATTATAGCATACAATTTAGCAATTTTGATTCAAAATAATCCCAGTTATCAGATTCTTACATCAATTTAATTTTCTATTATTATGAATCGTACATTTATCAATCGTACGTTATCAAATATTTTGATAATTGGCAAATTATTATTCATCATTCTAACAATAATACTAATATGATATGTCATTTTTTTGTGAATATTTAAATGATAAACATATTCTTATAAAATGAAAAAACAATAATATTTGCTAATAACAAAACTATAAATATCATATGTTATTTTTTAATACAAAGACAAGAAACAAAATCTAAAATACAAAAAAAAAGAAAATTTAAAACTCATTAAATGAAAACTAATTGGACTACAAAGAAAAAAAATAATTATCGATTATATTAAATAATATAAATTATTATATGCATATATATATGCGCGCGTGCGCACACATACACACATATACACACAAAATATCATAAAATAGTGATATAATAATATATATTAATTAAACTATATTATCATATAATTATTTTATATTTTAATTATTTAGAATAAACTATTTAGAATTATTTAGAATCAAGTCTAAATTCAAATGGGGAATTTATATAAGATATTTCATTTAATATTACTATCTTAAATTATGTCATTATTATTATTCGCAACGAGAAATATTTCGATGGACATTGATTTCAAAAGATACATCTATTGATTATCAGTGCATATATTGATTATTTTTTTGTAAGTGAATGCGTTAAGGACATATAAAAGTTAACTTTTATGTTTCAAATAGAATCGTATATTTTTTTATGCATCAATCAATATAATTTTTAATTCTCTATAAAAAAGTAAAAACTTATGTATCTCGAAAAATAATTAATTTAGAAGATATTTTGATGTAAATATTAATTTAATTATTAATTATTATAAAACTTCATCACTTTGCTTATTAATAATAAGTGTATTTATTTATTAATTAATTAAAAACTTTATTTATGAAAACAGTTTAATATAATAATGTCCATTTACATTTCGATATTTTTGAATACAATATCATCTTATATTTGTAATATGTCAGGGGATATTTTATAATATATATTCATATTCATGTTTATGATACATTCTTTCATATTGAGCAATGTAATCCGAGTTTCTGTAATAAATTTTATTTTTTAAGTAACCACATAAAAAAAAGTTAAAAAACATAAAATCAGGTGATGATACCGAAAAATTAATAGATTTACCATGTCATATCCAACGATTTGGATAAAGTTGTTCCAATATATACTATTTTTTTTTGTTAATGCATAATGTACAGGAAATTCATTCTGTTGAATTCATGTTAATCGAATATGTAATACATTTTTCAATAATATTAAAAATTTGTGAAAAAAATTAATATATTTTAATCTCAATAATCAATAAAATATATATATAGTATATAATAAGTATAATATAATTACTTAGTATACTGATCGAGAAATTAATATCGATAATTAATTCGTTTAAAACAATATGGATTTTATGGAGATCAAAAATATTCTAAATTTATAGTCATAATCATTCGTAAATCTATGAATTTGATATTTTTAAGAAAATCAAAAAACTTTATAGAGAGTCCATTCTCAAAATTCTATATGATAATGAAAATCATTATTAATCAACTTTTGAACTTTAAATAAATGATATGGAATTTGTGCTTACAATACAAATTTATACGTACAATATTTGTCCGATTAATTTCTGATTGTTTTTCAATTTCATGATAAGATTTAATATAATTAAGTAAAACTTTAATTTCATTTATTGCATTTTATTTAAAATTTTTATTTGTCGCTATTTTATATTGAAAAGATTTTTTCCGCGATAACTTCCTAAGCGGTTAAAAATGTTTAAAAACAGTCAAATGTCTAATATAAATTAAATGTTTTTATAAAAAAATTTAAAACTGTAACTCGATTGGTGAAAAAATATACCGTTCTATTTAAAAAATGAAAATTGATATATATTTTAACACGTCTACTTACAAAAAAATAATAATAATGATAATAATGTCAATATATATATTTCTTAAAAGTATTTAATAACATCAAAACATTTCTCGCTGCGAATAATAATAATGACATAATTTAAGGTGATTATATTTTGTGAAATAAAATATCTATATATAAAAAAATATTAAATTTACATTTTTATAAAAATCCCTATGAAAGAAAAATTTCTATATAAAATGTTAAAACTTACATGATCTTTTGATTTACAATTATGAAGTCATACAAATAAATTAAATTTTAAATTTTACAAAAAATTTCAAAGTAAAACATTATAATAATTAATGTTTCATGTTACAAGAAAAAGAAAACTATATTTATAACTATATTTATAACTATATTTATAACTATATTTAACAAAACCTTATATATAAAGAAAATGAAAAATAAACTAAGCAAATATGTTTAAAAGAAATCATAATTATCTCTGAAATATTATGAAAACAGATCTTTATAAATTGAAATAGAAAAAATATTATTCTTTAACGATGAATGATGCGATATTGCGTTAATATATATATATTTGCTTTCTGTTATGGATATAATATCGCGTAAAAGATCATATTCAAGTAATATTTTTTATCATCATGTAGTACCAGAACATAAAATATTTTTAAATAATGAATAGTAAATAATGAATAGTAAATAATTTTATTTATTTTAAAATATATGTATATTTTTAAAATATATTTTAAAATATATTATTTTG
>NW_006263664.1:12984-34992 GCF_000469605.1 Apis dorsata | reverse complement strand
TTATAAAAAATATTTGATATAACAAGTTTTTAAAATAATATTTGAAAATATTATTTTATTTAAGAATATTGAAAATATTTGAAATTTTTTTAAAAATATTTTTATCATAATTTATTTCCTTTATTTTAAATAGTATTATCGTAAATAATGATTTACATTTAATATATTTTGAGTTTTTAAATTTTTTTTTATATATTTTATACTGAAATTTGTAGTATTGATTAAATGGTTTTTGCAAAAATATTTTTTATTATCATTATTTATAATTTGTTTCCATTTTAATTTCTTTTAATATTTTAACGATAAAATTTTTTAACTTTCAATCAAAGAATTGAAAAAACAACATCCTAATGACTCGATACTTTAAACAAAATTAAAATATTTTATTTTATGTCAGATTAAAATATTTTAATAAAAATAAAATAAAATAATCTAATGAAGTTAAATTAAGAAGAATAAACAACAAAAGTGTTATATTTTACAATTATTTAAATAAAAAATATTATTAGAAATTATTAATTTGATTATTGTTATTTTTTAATTTGAATGTTTTTTTGATAATAATTCGATGATTATATTCGCAAATAGTACTAATAAAATAGTGATAACAACTGTGATAGTACTCGAAATGTAAAACATAATCGGTATTATGAATTAATATGCCAATAATATCCATATATAATTGACAGCTATTGGTAATGACAATTACTATAATTATTCATCAAATATATCACAACATTTTAATATGTAAGAAATTTTTTACCATTATATTATGAGTATAATAATAATGATAGTAATAAAGGAAGCAATATTTAATGAAAATTAAGAAAATATATAACAATTTGTGAATTATTTCGGTTAATTAAAAAAATGAAAAGATTTTTTGCTTTAATAATAGACTATATAAAAAAAATTATTATTGATATAAGAATCCAGTGATAAATATAATTCAATTTTTTTATAATATATCAAACAATAAAGAGAGAGAACAATAAAGTATATCTATATTTATTTATCTACATTTTTCTAATTCTAAGAAAAAAATATTTGATACAAAAAGATTATTAAAAATTCAAAAGCTAATTGATTATTTTAGATAAATTTCAGACTATTTATAAATTGGAAAATATTTATCTAATATCTCGATGAAAGAATAATTCTATAGAAAAATCGTAAAATCGTTTAATCTTAGAAAATTTATAAATATGGAATTTTTGTAAGAATGAATTCGTGTAAAAATAATTTAGAAGGATAAGACACATTATAAATTTCAAAATTTATAATAGAATTCTAAAATTTAAAAAATATTATTTTTTTTTAATTCAAATTTAGCTTTACAACATTTACATAGATAATTTTTATAATAATATAAAAAATTACATCTTAAAATATGTGCTTGTGGAATAAATTGAACATTATTCCACATAATATTTGAAAAATCGGAAATTTAAAATAAACGAAATGATAGATTGTTGATTTTTTCTGGTTTCAATATAAGTTCTTTGTTTCCACGATTTAAATAATTTCTGCTACGAATTATAAATATTTGATTTTGTTATGTTAGTTTTATGAAATGGATTTAAATTGATATAATTTTTTATATCATAATCCATATAAATAAATTAATTAATTTCGTCTTAATATTTGGATATGCTTTTAGAAAGAATAAAAACAAAGATAAAATGCATTATAATTAATAAAAAAAATATTAGTTGTTTATATAAATATATTCACCAAAATAACTTATATTTCAAAGAATTTTTACATTTTGCAATTACTTTTTGATTGATTGCAATCCATATATATTGTAAATATATTATTTTATATTTATATATTATTATAATATAAATATATTTATTAATAATAAATATATTATTTTTATTTTGTGTTGCAATATTTTTTTGTACCATTTTGAAATAATCTAAATTTTTTAAATAAAAATAAATTATTTTGCAGATCTACATCAGCTTGTTTGAAATGAATGACTGATTGATGAATATTATATCTTTCTTTAAATTTCCAAAACCAATTTTGATTTGTAATGAAATTCGATACACCATTAATTTCTTCGCAAATTTCTTTTTCTTCGCAAATAACTTTTTTTTTTTAAATTATTTAATAATAAATTGCCTAATGCTTATTTCTCCAATATTGATGCACAATTGAAAATTAATATTTTCAATATAGAAAGAAATGATTTCTTTTCATTTTTAGACAGATTTCTTAAAAATTGTGGAATTGATGTCGTAGGATGATGTTTTTATTAATATATTCTTGGTCTATAATTAATATTCGATTTTCTTAATCCAATTTCTAATCATTCTTCTAATTCTTATCTTTCTTTTCTATTTCTATTGTAAAATTAAACATTATATTTGATGTTATTCTTTTATTTAACATAGCAAATGCAACATATTTTTCTTATGAAATTATTAATATTTTCAATTTTTATTTTTTTATTCTATATTGATATAAATGTATAAAAAATTTTTGAAATGAATCTTATCATATTATCTCATTTAATTTATAATTCATATTTAAGCTTCTTAATATAATTCACGATAATTATATTAATCGTTTGATTTATATATTAGTTTTTGTTGATAGGAAAAAAATATAAATAAAATATAAATAAAACTATAAATAAACTCACTGATTTAGCTGAATGAACATATTGTTTAATAAAACATAATTGCGCGTGTTTGTTACAATATATTTAAAGTGTATGTATGTGAAAATCAATAACTACTAACATAAACATAGTGCCACTAGTAACATTCAATATAATAAAACTACAAATAAAATTGTGCGATTTCAATTAACTTTAAATATTTTTAACAATTCTACATAATTCTGATCTCATGATTCTGGATTATTCGGAAAGTAATTTCATTTTTTTACACAAATGTCGCTAGTTGAATGTTTATTCAACCAACGTCATTCTAAACCATGTTGTTATTATATATTTTAAAAGTTGACATTTCATGATTTATTTATAAGAAAAATTCGTTTGATTCTATGCGATTGTGTTTTTCCTGTGTATTAAAAATACAAGATTAAAAAAAGCATTTTTGCATATTTTATTTTTTTATTACCGAAAAGATAAGAATGTTGTTCAGGCAAGAAAAAAATTATGTGAAATCTATAGAGAAGGTATATTAACAGAACACCAAAACTGGTTTTCAAAATTTCGTTTCGATAATTTCGATATTAAAATAAAGGCACTGATTGAAGCAAACCAACGAATAATACCTTGAGAAATTGTTATGAGATTGAATTTATCGAATTCGACTGATCACATGAAACAACTTTATTTCGTTTTGAAACTCGATATTTGGGTTCTACAGGTTCTCAAAGAAAGAGATTTACTCCGTCGCATTGATATCTGTAATTTACTGCTCAAACGTGAGGAAAATGATCTATTTTTAAAGCGAATCGAACTGGAGATAAAAAGTGATCATTTACGATAATATTAAACGAAAACAATCAAGAAGCAATAGAAAGTCGGCGCAAGGAACTTCAAAAACCAATATTCACTAGAAAAAAGTGATGTTCTCTGCTGTTTTTTTTTTTTTTTTTGAGTTTCTACCTGACAATTGTACAATTAATTTGGAAGTGCAATTAATTGCACTGGATAAACTAAAGGATTCCATCAAACAAAAGAAACCTGAATTAATTAACAGGAAAGGTGTGGTATTTCATCACTATAATGCTAGAGCTTACACGAGTTTAATGATTCGTCAGAAGTTATTACAATTTGGATGGGAGATGGTACTACATCCACTATACTCGCCAAATCTAGCACTATCAGATTATTATCTGTTTCGATCATTACAGAATTCTTTAGATGGCAAAACGTTTATCTCAAATGAGAATGTCAAAAATCACTTGGATCAATTTTTTGCAAACAAAAATCAAAAGTTCTACGAGCATGGAATCATGCTACTACCTAAAAGATGGCAACATATATTCGACTACAATAATCAATATGTAATTAAATAAAATACATATATATTATTAAAAAATATATTTTATTGTCATAAAAAAACGAAACTACTTTTCGAATAACACAAAAACATCTCTTTAAATAATGCGAATCTGCAATATTTAAGCAGACAATATTATATTTATTATTCACATCAAATAAGATATTATTATGAGATATATTACGATAAGATTTATTCCAAAAATTTTCTAAATATTTACAATATAGAATAGAAAAAATAAAAATCGAAAATACTAAAAAGTTTTAAAAGAAACTGTATCACTAACGAAATGAACTTTAAAAAAGATCTGGGAAGACTGAAACCGTTGCCGTAATAGATAAATCTGTATGTTCATATAAAAATAGCCAATTTAAATCATTCCTAGTATAGTGCGAAAGAAACTTATGAGATACCCTAATAATTTCATAAGAAAAATATATCGTATTTGCTATATTGAAGGAAAGATTGAATAAGAAAAAAATTGAATAAAGAAAATTGAATTGAATAAAGAAAAAAATATTGATTTCCAACATGAAGTATATTTTATCACTTATATTGAGATCTAACCAACTGATAATTAGCGAATTAATTGTCTCTCTTCATCTTTCAGGAAAATTATATAATATGTATAATAACTTTTTAATTGTTTCGCAGAATCATATTTCATATGTTTTGTTTTACTGATCATATACTGGTTAATTTATGATAGAAAAATCATTTAAACATGTATATTTTTTTGAACAAACAATAGAAAGACCCACTAATTAAATCAGATTTATATGACTCGCTAGTTACATATTATTGTTTATAAATTATTATATACTATTTTTGCATTATTTTGTAGTAATATATCATGTATTATTATTTTTATTTTAATAATAAAATTATTTTAATAATAAAAATAATAATAATATTAAAATTATTAATAATAAAAATTAGTAATAAAAATAATAATAATATTTTAATAATATAAATGTGTTTCCATTTAATTTAATTTCATTATATATTTTTCTTGTTAATTTTTTTTGTTCATTTTTCTTATATTGTTTTTTATAAATGTAAATAATTTATTTTCTTACATTGATTATATATTCAATAAATTGAAAGGTTATTTAACAAATTATTTAAAATAATTTAAAATATTTTTACATTTATATGTATTTTTACGTATTATACGTATTTTATTTTTACTTTATCATACTTTATCATATAAAGTAATCAACGATATGGTTTAATAAAAAAAAATTGATGTGTTAAGATTTTATCACAAATAAAACATAATATTTTTACAAGGAATTTCTAATGGAAAACATTCTAATTCTCATTAATCACTCATAATATAAAACTCATATAACTTAATTTTGGAAGAAGATTAAATTGAGCTTAACATTTTCTTTATTATTTTTTATTCTACATCTTAATTTGTATCATTTTTATTATCGATAAACATGTGAAATGACATATGATCTCTGATTATTCTTAAAGAAAAATTATTTTGAAAATATATAATTATAAATATATTGTACTCCAGATAACATGACGATAATCTTTAATCAGATTAATCATAAATGAAATGAGAAAAATATTATAATGGGTATACAAATAGATGCATTTATTCATTCTGCAATAGTATATAACAATTTAGTATTAAAAATGTAAAAAAACAGAATAGATAATTAGTAAAAAAGTGAAAATTAAAATATATAAATTAAATATAATTATTTACATGAACAAAAATAAAAAGAGTATGAAAGGTAAGCAAATATCATATATGTGGAATTCCTTATATAATGAAGTAATCTTTTTAATAATAATGATAAAGAAATATGATTATTTAAATAAACTATCTCGATGGTTTTAAACATTGATCTATTTTACTCAAAATTTTATTTCTTTGTTTCCACATTAATTTATAGATTGTATTTATACAATTTAGAAAAAAAACATTATTCTATGAAAATAATTCCAAAAAAATACAATGTAACTATAGATTTAAATAAAAAATATTGAATATTTGTAAAATTGTATTATATATTTTGTATTATATATTATATATTTTATATTATATATAATATTATATATTAATTTACATTTGCGATTTTTATAAATCTGTCTCATTTTTCTCAGAATAATTATTTGTTACAATTCATTTAATCATAATTCCAATATTTGTTGTGCTTTTAGACGTAATAATTGATAAAATTATAACAAAAATCTTAATATGGACACCAAGAACTCAATATGCTTCGCTCGCACCTCTGATTACAATCAATGAAATATTTAGTTTACGTATATTTGAATCAAAAGGCAATTTACGATATAGCTGTAGTATAATATACGCCGGTATAAGCATCATTCTATGTATTATTTATCTTTACACAGCATTGAGAAGGAATTACGAAGATTGGCCTGCATATGCAGAAATCACTTTTAAATTTTTTTTATTTATTATTGTCATAGTTGTTATGATTTTTATAATTCTTGGAATGATGAATACAAAAGTAAGTATTTTTAAAGCTATAATAATAAAATATAGTAAGAATATTATAAGATTGTTGAACAAAAATGCTATATAAAAATATTCACTTTTTGATTATTCCCAATGTGCACATAATTATTTTTAATCGTGATTTATTATATAAACGTATTATATAAAATAATTCCAAAAAAATAGAATGTAACTATAGATATAAAAAAAATCTTTATTTTATAATTATAATTAATGATGAGTAATATTTTAATCTAGTAAAAAGCTAACATTTATCAGTTATTTCTATTTAAAGTTCTATCTATTTTAACAAAGTAAAAAGTAATATTAATATAATTGTAACTTGTGATTTATGTTAGATTTTAGTAATCTAAATGATTTTACATACATATCGTGAATAATTCTCAATCTTTGCTTCTCGAAAATTCTCGGAACGAGAATTTTTTTTTTCGCATTCTTACTTAATTCTTACTTAATTCTTACTTACTCAATATAAATTTTTTTAATTTCAAATGAAAAACAATTTTTAAAGAATGGAAAATTAAAATCTCTTTAATGATTTTATATTATTAACAAAATACTGTTTACAGATAAACATTTAATCTTAATAAAGAAAGTATTAAAACTGATGCAACTATTATAAAAAGTCTCAGAATACTAACATCTATTATAATCATATACATAGAAATATCGATTAAATTTAATTATTTTTACTTTATACATCAATAATTACTTTATACATCAATAACTCGATATTATAGATAAAAATTATGTATCTAAAAATGAATGCGGTATAATTTTTTCGAAAATGTACATTTTATTTTCTTATAATTAATATTTTTTGCTTAATCTTTTAATTTTCTAATAAATATATATTTTAAAGCAAATAAAATAATGCTTATATAAGAATGACTATATTCGTTATTAATTCATTCTTGAAAAACGGATAAATATTGAATATATTATAGAATCATTTTTCTAGAAAAAATAACGAAAAAAGGAATAATTAGTTTTCAATATCTATCCTGTTAACAAATAAATAAAAATTTAAATGGAAATATATTTTTATTAAAAAATAAATTTATTCTAAATTCATTTTTGTTAATGATAGAAAATGAAATAAAGAATATGTAACAATATACAATTTTTAGTAATGAATCGGATAATGAAATTAGATTTTTGAACTAATATTGAATTATCTTTGAAAAAATATAATAAATATTGGATTTGACGAATATTTGAGGCAAACAAACGTAAAAGTTCCGTCTGTTTTTTAAATTATTTTATTAAGTCATTACATAGTATTTTATTAAAACATTACATAATATGTACTGTGTTGTAATATTTACAATAATTCAGTGTGGTAATTTGAATCTCAAAAAATAGCTAAGATTTTCGAATTATAAAACATTATGATAAAAAAATTTTCGGCTAACAATTTAATAAATAAAAATTTTAATATTATAATTTAAATAAAAATATTATAAAATTATGTAAATGATTTTTTTTTAATTTTAAAGATTTAAAGAAGGAAAAATTTTTAATTTTTTTTCTATTTTCGAGTATTGTAAATAATTACGAATTGAAAGAAAAAAGATAGAAAACATATATTGTCACGCATAATTGATTTCAATTGTAGATAATAAAGTTGATTTAATTTGATTTATAGAAATCAATAGAAATAAATTTGTGGAAATCGGAATATTTTGAATTTCATTATAGATAATATATACACAATATCCCAAAAATGTTATCTGAAAATTTCAACATTTTTTTGCAAAAACTTTCATATAATAAATTAATTATTATAATAAATTATTATAATAAATAATTATTATAATAACTTTTATAATAATAAATTATTAACAAAAAACTGAATATAATAAATGTTTTTTTATCAATAAAATTATATTGAATTATATCACGAATAATGAATAAATTATAATATTCAACATACTTTCTTAGATATATTGCTTGGATTTGTTTATGCTTAATCGACTAAAGCACGTAGCCAACGCTATATGACATAGCGAACACGGCTCGAATAGACACGCTTTGTGATTGATTACGCTTTTTGAGTGTTTCTTCTTTTTTTTTTTTTTTTTTTTAAAAACCCATTAACAAAACCCCAACGAAAGTTTTTGCAAAAAAAAAAAAAAAATGTTGAAATTACATCAAGAATCTTCAGTTTTTGAGATAATCAATAATGAATAATCTGTATGTAAAACAGCAAATGAATTAAATAAGTTTATATTTTGATTTATAGTATTTTTCAAGAAAATGAATAGAAGAAAATAAAAAGAATGAATAAAATGTAATCTCATAGAAGTTTTCGAGTTACGTATAAAGATTTGATTGTATTAAATAAAAATCGATTTATTTTATTTTTTTTTTATATATTTTTTTCTAGATAAATGATATATAATAATATATCTTTTTCTAATAAATATAAAATGGAGCAAATATTCGAATAATATTGGATTATTTAGTACATATGTTATTTTTAAAACTAAAGAAACTTTATAAAAATTTTATAATAAAAAAAACAATAATGTAAAAGTAATTCTTTTTTATAAATAAAAAATGTTCATTAATTCCTAATAAAAGATTATTTAATAATAAATAAAAGAGCAAATAACCAATCTCACGTTGTAATAGATAATAGTATTCAAATTTACCATATTTATTATGATTTTTTAAATAATTTTATTATATGATATTAGATCAATTATTATTAAGTCATAGAAATGTTATCTATTTTGTGACGTGAAATTATCTTATTTTAATAATTTTAATAATTTTTGATAAATTATCCATTGCTGTGTGTTCTATATTGTATTTGATGTACATATATGATATATATATATGTACATATAGTTCAAAAATATAATAAAAAAAAATTTTTTACAATAACATTTCTATAAAATACATAATACAATATTTATATAATAAGTTATAATATTATTATTAGAATCCACGTATAGTATTTTATTATTCTAATATTTTGCTGCTATTTTGAGCTACTCAAAATTTTTATTAATTATTTTGAATTATAAGTCTTTCAAATAGCGTTATTAACCAAAATCATAAAATCATAATTATTTTCATCTAAAATGTATAATTATATGTATTATAAATTATTTATGTAAAATCTAAATATTCGAATATTTATTTTTATTTTTAATAAAAAATTAGATATAAATATATTAAGGGTAATATATATTGATACAGTGAAAATATATATTTCAATATATATATACACATGTCTCTAATATATATATTCAAAACCATTCAGTTGTAATAATATATATATATTCAGTTGCAATAAATAGTTGTAATATAATTTCATTCATGAAAAATTCTTAAGACAGAATAGAAAAAAGAATAAACAATGCAAGATATTTGATATCAAATAATCTTACGAATATAACAGAGAAATACAAACAGAAATAAAGTATTTATTTCTGAAAATTTATGAAGTTGCTTATTGGATAGAATTTTATTTTAAAACCTTTATTAATAATTTTAATAATTTATGATCGATATACTCATTATATCCAAGAATGTTAATAAAAAAATATAGATATAGATGAACAATTCAATTTTGAATGGATTTTCACGTTAATTATTTTATATTATATTATTCTATATTACATTATATTACATTACATTTATATTATATTATATATTACAATTATATTATATTATTATTATCTAATTATGTTAAGAACGAAGATTGAGAATAATCGAAAATTTCAAGAATATTTTAAATATTAGCCTGTATTATTAAAAATATAGGATAGGATAGAGAAAATAAAAAATAAAATGTAATAAAAATAAAAATAAAATGTAAAGACACATGTGTAATATTTATTCATATAAAAATGATTTTATGTATATAATTATATTTAATTAATTATTTAATTTATTATTATAATTATTTACTAATGATTCTTTCTGTAATTAAAAAGAAATGCTAATAAGAGAGAAAATTACAAATCCCAATAACTTGAATTTAATTTTAAAAATAATTCATCGCTTCATTTTAATTTCAGATTCTTTAATAAGAAAATCAATTATTACATTGTTAAATGAAATAACAAGATATCAGTTTTTTTTATAAATATAAAGTAGTCTAAATTTCATTCAAAATTTAAATGCTATTTGTTATTGTTTATTTTTATTAATAAAAACAGAAAAAAATAATTTCANATATATATAATTCTTTTTATTTTTATAAAATTTCCACAGTTTTTATAACTTTCTTCTTTTCTGATTATTATAGCATTCAAGAATAATTATTGCGAAATGTGAAGAAATAGACAATACTTTAGAATCATTCGGTATTGAAAAAAATTATAGGAAAACTTTTCTTTTTGTCACACAATCATTAATTATATGGAGCACAACGATGTCAAGCCTTTGCTTATTAAATATATATTGGTTCACATATGAAAATGCGTATATTTTAATATACATACCAATTACAATTATTTATTTGGAGATTTTTACTTTTGTTATATTCATAAGGTAAATTATATAAAAAGAAAAATATTCATAAACTAAATTGATTAGGAAAATAGATATAATAATTTAATAGATATAATAGATTAATAGATATAATAATAATTTCCAGTTTTTTGCTAAATCCAAAAAAAATATCATAATTCTCACAAGAAACTAAAATAAATTCATAAATATTTTTATACTCTTAAACTTATATGTTCATTTGTGTAAATTCTTTTATCTTTTATATTTTTAAATTTTTGTTAAGTATTTTAATAGATAAATTGCATAAAATGAATGTGACTATAAAAAAAGTGTCGAATATAAATGACTTAAAAATAAGATACAAAATGCAATCACACATTGCACATAAGTTTATACTTGTAATGGACTATTATAATACAAAACATTTTACTCGGCATTTTCTTCAACTTATGAGGTATTACTTATTTAATAATTTCGCAATAATATAAATAAAATATTTATTATTATTATTATTAATTTATTTCTTTTTTATATATTAAAGATATATGCATTTTGAGATTCTCAAACTTTCACATGAACTTAATCGTGCCTATACTTATCAAATTCTGTTAGACTTAGCAGTACATTTTACATTAATAACGTGTGGACTTTATAATATATATTTTTCTTTTATATTAAAGTTAACAGATTTGTTAACAAATAAAGAAAATTTATTATTTCTATTATGGATTTTTGTAAGTTCAGCAAAAACTATTTTTTTAAATAATCATTGTAATAATTATTATCGCGAGGTAAGATTATTTTTTAACATATAAAATTATTAATTAATATAAAAGTAAAAAACTTCATAATATGTAATTCTCTATTTTATAGGTAGAAGTAACAGCACATTTGCTTCGAGAATTAGAAATTTGCTATTTGGATAATTCTATTAAAGACGAGGTAAGATTTACATTCATATATCAATTAAATTTAAATCTATGTATCTAATATAAATAATGATAAATCTATTATGGCATAATATATCTATTTTAATTAATAATAAATTTTAATCTATTATAATTAATATTGAAAAATATTGAAAATCATATAAAATCTAATGTAATTGTTTGCAACTATTCTTTTATGTTATTGCAAATCATATTTTAAATAACATAAAAATGACTGAATAAATTTGAATCATAAATAATTGTTCATTTTAAAGCATCATAATTAAGCGATAATTGATTAGTACATTGCAGCATTATTCACATTAATTATAATATATGAATTTTAATAGAAATTCATTGATTTAATAATAATAACTCAACTTTAACACATGATATCACATTTTTTTGCTAGAAATTTGAATGTTTTGCATAAAAAGTTTCAAAATAGTAATAAATATAAAAATCAAAATGAAAAAATTTGAGGAATTTCATATGCAATATATTGCATAAATATCATGATTTTTTTTACTTCTTTTAAATAAAGATAAAATCTAACGAATACAAATTCGAATAATATGATACAAAGTTATTTTTAATAAAACAATACTTTTAATAAAACATAATTAGGCGAATAATTTTCCTTTTTTTGCAATATCATATATTTGAGTTATATAATCATGATTGATCCATTATCATAATTATTATGATAATACATTGTATCTATAATTAAACTTTTAAATATTCAAAAAATTTTAGTTATATTACTAATTTTAATTTTAATTCATGTATTTCACACTTTAAGTTTCACACTTTGTATTTTAATTCATTATTTTATTTTCTTTTATATCATAGTCAAAAATATTTTAAATTTTTATTAATATATCGAAATTAAAATTATAATAATTAAAATTATAATTAAATAATTATAACTTATTTTTTTTGTTTCTTTCAAAATCAGTTTTTTCTTTAAAAATAAACTAAAATAAATTTTATTGAATGAGAATTACAGAATTATGTTTGTATAGAAATTACAAACATTTTAAATAAAAATAATTAAACGATTTAAATAAAAATAAAATAAAATAACTATTAAATAAATAAAATAACTATTAAATAAATAAAATAACTATTAATTATAATAAATAAATAATAACTATTAATTGATATGAAAGATTTTAGTCATCATATTTGAAATACAATTCTTGTAAAAAGATAATACTATATAGGGCAAAATCTTGATATTTCTACTTATATTCTTTAATCTACGATGTTAATGAATTGTTAATTAAATATGATTTTGACAAGTGAGCAATTTTAATATTTTGTTAAAATCCAATCTGTTCCTAGAGCTATAGAATAGTAATAAAAATAATTATTACAAAATTCACTGTTAAAAAATTCATTAACAAGACGATCAAAAGCAAAGTCCATATGCTAATGACGGTTTACCTAAGGAGTTACAAATTTGATAAAGTTCTAAGTTCAAAAAGTTCTTGAAGGTTAGAGAATTCTAAAAGTTCAAAAGATTTAAAGGTTCTGAAGATTCTGACTGTTCTGGTAGTTCTCGAGTTCTAGTTTCTAATGTTTTAGAAGTTCTGGTCGTTCAAAAAGTTTTCCCAAAACGATCAAAAACAAAATTCATATACTAATGAACGTTCACATTTATCATTAAATTCAATGTTCGAGATTATAAGTTCAGAAGAATTCTAAAAATTAAAAATTAAAAATTTTAAAATTTCGACAGTTCGGAAATTCAAAAAGAAATTTCTAAAAATTAAAAAGAGTCGAAAAGTTCTAAAATTCAAAAAATTCTCTCAAAATACTCATACCTATTGTAAAATTCCTTCCATATTCATCTCGCGAGTTTACGAGTTTTCAGTGCGGTACACTATCCAATAACATTATGGACCAACTCACTAATTGAACACTCTCAATTTAAAGAAAATTTCTAAAATGGATCTTGAGTGACAGAGCCTCTCACAAAGTCCGTTGTTTTCCTAGGAAGCTATTCCGCACGTGTTTGCAGTAATTCTTCTCAGGTAAGATGATGCAGCATCATCCTGTGCCGTTTGTTCAATTGTCTGAACACCATTGAACATCATTTATTCAGTATCTGAACATTGATTTGCCATCAAAAAAATATTAAAAAACTATTTGTTTCTATATTTATAGATAAATTATATAAAAATTACGTTGATACAAAATTATATGATACAAAATTATTCGCCATCATTATCAAAACACAGCATCTGATAATCTTTGTTATTCGTTAATAATATTTCAATAATAATAGTGAATATATTAAAAAGTGGCATTTTGCAATTGTGAGTTTAGTGATAATTCATTGATCATCAATCTATGCAGTATCGATAGATAGTACGTAGATTATTATTGCTAAGTTCTAATATACACTATAATTATACACTAATATACTATATTAATATACTAAAAGTAACAACGAATGTATTAAAATTAAAATAAAAAATAAATTATGCTTATTATATATTGTCATATTATCATTCTAATACAAATTGCATATTGTATTATTATTAAATATTACTTATTAATACGACATTATTAAATTAATATATTAAATGGTTAAATGAATGAATGAAGTGATATATGTGAACAATGCAATTTTGCAATAAAATCGATTTCTTTGTAAATTTTTCTTTGCATTTATGTCAATATTTTCTTCTATAAGTGACAAGATTTATAATCGAAATGTATCAATCAGATATAAAACATCAATAATCGGTAAATTCGAAATAGAAAAATCCTTATATCCAATCTGGATAATTTTTTAATATATTATAGAAATCAACATTTTCATCATTTTTTTTTAATTTTATTTATAATCACTACGCGGTTTTAATTTTTGAAATATTTACAAAAAAAATTATTATACAAAAAATTTTATAAATAAAATTTCTTTTATACTTCCGATTTTATATATATAATCATATCTCTATTAATATATCTTCTATTAATATAAATACGGCAGCAAGCATTTAAACATATAATAGGAATTAGTCAAAAATCTATTTGCTCATAGATTATGATTTAAAATGTCAAATTCAATACTTAGGATACTATAAATAAAATATAAAAATAATATAATATAATAGTATAATATAATCAACTTTTAAGCAATCGAAATTACAATGAATATTAGCATCATTCTTGATATTTGCATATGGTTATAACTATAATCCATAAAGAATTCATAATCCTTAAAATTTGTAGAGTGTGTAAAATTGGATTTGAAATTTAAGTCCATCATAATCTATAAGAAAGTAATTTTTGACAGTTTATTATACATTTTGGATGCTATTCGCTGCGATTGTGTGTTTATAGATAATAAAGTGGACAGAGACTAATACGCAATTATGGACATATATATAAAAAAAAATTTATTTAATAATAGCAATCTTTTTTTTATAAATACCTCGAAAACTGAAGTAGAGCAATATTCAGCAGGAAAAATTTATTAAAAAATTTTGTTTTTTACAATTTAAGCAAAAATATTATTAAAATCAGTGAAGAATTCTCTATTTTAAATAATTACTAAATATTCAGTAAACTGCATCGAATGGTTTGATCTTCATATCAAAAATTGTTTCAAAATTCAAAATATGATATATTCATATAAATGATTTAATATGAAAATAGTTAATAAATATTTAGTTTTATACTATGGATAGATAAAATTCGTTTACTAAAACTTAACTTATAATATGCTAAATGTTATGAAAATTAATAAAAATAATGATTATAAACAATTTAGTCAAAGTAAATTTTTTTATTTTAAAAAGTCCTACAATTTCTTCATTTATTGGATATTAAGAAGACTACTTTTATCACTTTTAATATCTGATTCAAATTCTTTTGTTCTAAATTTTAAGAATGCATTTATATATATCTTATTATATATCTTTTATATATCTAATATATCATATTTTTATCGCACATACAAATATCCAATGTATAAATCTTTATGCAATTTACACTGAAATCCAATAAATTGATCAATCCGCAAATAAATTGAATCCGATTGAATTCTTACAAATTACAATTTTGCCTATTATATAAAAACATTTGATATATACTATTGATATACATGATTTTATTATACATATATTATGCATGAGACTTTAAATAAATAAATATCTATTATATTTTTCCCTATAAAAAAATTCATAATTCATAATTCATGAATTCAACAAATAAATATTGAATTTATTATTATTTATTATTATTAATTTATAATTAATTTATTATTAAACTTAAAAGTTGATATCCATTAATAAAACTACTATTATTATTAATAGATTTTTATCAAATTTTATCTTTAGGTGTTAAAATTTGATAGAAAGGTGGGGAATGAAATTAATTAGCCATTTGTTACTTTTTATATTTTCTATCAAATAAACAATATGACATAAGCTAAATATTCTAGCAATTATTAATAACGCAATAAATTTTTTTTAATTTTATTCAATATGAATAAAACATACAAAAAGTATTCACAAAAAATCTTTATTATTAAATTAAGATTTATAATTATATAATAGCACAAAAACAAATATATTTAAAAATAGTGCAAATATTCGCATTAAAAATATAAATTTATAATTAATTTTTGCAACTAAAAAATAATAAAAATAAAATTAAACAAAAAATATTAATTTTGCTATTCAATCTATATCTATTGTGTAGCATATCAAATGGATGTTATAAATTACTTATTATGAATTTAGAAGATAATTCTATGCTTTCGCAACAGTGAAGATTTGTTAAAAAAATAATTGTAAATTTTATTTTAAATATGATTTTTATAATCAATTTTTTTATAATACTATATAATATTTCAATGAGTAAAAAAAATCATATACCGTTTTCTTAAAAAAAAAAATTAATTTTGTATAGTAAACATTCATTTTATTTATATTTTTTATAAATATTTCTTTATAATATATTTTTAAAAAATACTGTTTTACAAAATAATTGTAAATTTACAAAATTGTAAGTAATTGTAAGTTTATAAAATATTTATATATTTATAAAATGGCATTTTTTTATAAAATAAATATTTACAAAATTATTTTTTTTTATTTAAAAATTTTTTACAGAATTTTTAAATCTGCATTAAATGCTATAGACATGTACCCAGGATTATTAAAAGAGAAAATTCTCTGGACTTATGAAATATACTAAAATTTATTCTATAATTAATAAAAACTAAATAAAAAATTAAATTAAAATAAATTTCCCCAAGGTTCCAAATTATATAACTTTTAATAGTTAAGATATATAATTTGTAATACTTGAGACAAATTCGAAATTCATATTATATCTGAAATATTATGATAGATTTTCTCACAATCTAAAATTTGTTAATAAATATTAAACAAAAAATATTGTCATTTAGAAGAAATGTTTGAATTTTGTATAATCGAAAATTTTCTTAAGAATAATTTGCTGAATAATGTTGCATCAATCTATTATACTATGGAATATTATATAATAAATATATATAATATATAATATATATATATATATATATATATTAATAAATATTCGAAAAAATCATATTGTAAATGTTCATTAAAAAACAAAAAAAAAACATACTGTAAATATTATAAGCCGTAAATAAAATGAATTTAAATAATCATAAAACTTAAACATTCTTTTTCAAAAGAACAATATGCGTTCTATAGTTTCTTCCTTTATTCTTTATGATAAATAGTATACAATATACAATATAACAATAAAAAAAATTCTTGCTTAAACTGTTTTTATATATTTTCTTTTTTATATTTTCTTTGAGTTTAAGAATAATTACTATGAAGCATAAATTACTTTTCGAAAATCGATCATTTATATTTAATATTTATATACATGATGCGTAAAGATCATTATAGGATGATTTTATATTATCAATATAGATTCGTGAAAATTATCAATTAGTGAAAATACAGTATTTTTTTTCAAAAGATCGAAATTGTGACTTATGATTTTTTTAATCTTTTTATATTTGTGATAAGTAAAATACAATGCAATAAAAAAAAATTTCCGAAATCAATGTCATTTTTGCATGCATCTTTGTATTTTTATAAATCTTCCAGAAGTTTAGAATCATGTTATAATACATTTTTTATATTATTTTATTTTTTGTATTCTGTATTTACTTTTAAAAATGTTTAAAATGAAAATCTGGAATATTAATACATGATTTAAAATATTGATGTAAAAATTACTGCATGAAAATTTTTATTCAATTCAATAGTTCAATTTCTCATATGATCCTTCTTATATGCTTCTTCATATTTTCTTTATTAAAAATTTATTATCTATTTATTATTTTGATTTTAAAAAATAAAATAAAAATTCATAAGTATTAAATCTAAAGAACGTACAGATTAACTATGTACTTATTAACTATTTTTTAACTAATTCAATGATTTTCAGAATTTCTATTAAATAATTCCATATGTGTAGAATCATAATTAATATATGCTTTGTTTTTGATGTAAAAAATATTTATATTAAATAAATCTTATCTTGACTATTATCAATGAAGTTCAATTATAATCAGCAGTAAATTCTTTGAGTTAAAATTCTCTAAGAAACGGAGTTCTTTGATAGCTATTGATACCACTACATATCTATCATTATGGTTTTGTTATTAAATCGACATTAATATATTTCCTATACATGATCATCTGAAATATTCATATGTGATCGATGTCGCTGTGTTTAGATATTTTCTTTACAAACCGTTGTTACTTTCATACTAACTCATAGTTTCTTTTAAATATCTTGTTATGAATTTCCAAAATCAATTATCGATTTTGAAAGCCAAAATGATTTTTCAAACGCGAAATTAGATTTTGCCATTATAATAATTAAATATGTGAATATTTCATTATCTACGTTAATCTCAGTATTCAACATTTATATAGATATTTTGTCCACTATCCTTGTAGGATATCCTAATCCTTGTAGAGTAATAATTTTTCACTTCAAAAATTTTCAAAATTCTGATAATCATAGACTACTCGATTTTTATTTTTCCATTTTTTAAACGATCTATCCAAAAACTCAGAAAATGAATGATTTCATTACAAATAATAATTTCAAATTAACGCTATAACGCTCTAATAATTTATTTTGTCTTTGAATCTTATGTCAAGAATCAATTCATCATCGACAGCAATCATATCATCGTTGTACCACTTAATGAATACGCAGAGATTATAAACACTACATTTAAATTCTATAGATTTTAAACATTCTATAATTCTTTAATTTCTGATTCCATTTATTTAAATTCATATAGATATCTAAGTCCGTACATGTATCCAAATTCATTATTCAGGTTAAAATATATAACGTTCTCTAAGATTTCATTCTAAGATTTCAGAAAAGCTGTTTTATAATCAAAACTGGCTAATCTTCAGTTCATTCAAATTCGAACAAACTGAGCCTTAAATTTCTCGGACTTTAGCTTCATACTATAGATTATTTTGCAATTAACGATCGTAGATATCTTTTCTTCAGATTCGATTAGCTTCCAAATTTTATTTTTAGAAAATATTCTTTATCTTCTCATTCATTACTTTAATCTAGCTTTTCTTTTAGAAAAAGTCTAGAACATATATTTTTCATATAAAAGTTTATATTCAAACATTCAATATTCATATATCATTGAAATTTCAATTTTATTTCAACTTGTATCCTAAAATGTTTCTTCTCAATATACTGTCTTTATTATTTTTCAAACAATTGTATTCTTCTATTTTTGAGTAGAAATTACTACTACACTATTACACTATAGCAAGTATTTTTCTACTTTTTCATAATTCAATTCTATCAGAATTTTTTAAATCAAAATTTTACGAGACTCTATATCGCTTGCTTCTACGCTACTTATTTCTATTGATAATCAAATCCAATAATTTCTTCAGATTTCTTCGTAATCAATAAAGATACATTTCTTCATTACATTAAATTTCTTATCATTACACTAAATTTTTTAAAGTCCTTCTTTCTTCTAGGTATTCGAAATGAACATTCATAATCGAAGATTCTCAGATGATTCAATAGATTTAATAGACGCGAACCTCAAGTAGCATTTTTCCTTTCTCACAATTTCTAATTTTATTTAGAATATAGTCTCGAAATATTTCTTTTTTGATCGAAAAAGAATGTTGATTGAATTATTGAATGTTGCCAATGATACTATTTCATGTCTAAGTATTAGTTTTAGTCTATTAGTTTTCTTTCACATTTATATTTTTCATTTATTGTAACAAACAGACTCAATTACGTTTTATTAAACATGTGTTCATTCAGCCAAATCAGTGCATTTATTTATTGTTTGTCTGTCCTATCAACATGGAATATTTCTCTTATCAATTAATTTAATTTATTTATAATAAATAAATTTTTGTGTTATAATCGTATAGTATAATATATAATATATTGATAATATAATATTTTATTGATTTATTGAGTTATATATTATAAAGTCAGATTTATGACATAATAAATATGATCTAATATAATAAATATAATATAATATTCATTTATTTAAACTGAATACTCGAATAATTGAATTAGTTCAAAATTCATTTATCTAAAATATCATATAATTTAGAACTATATTTCCAATTTTTATATAGATTACAATAATTTTGAATATTTTCTTCTTTTACTATTTGACTATTTAAGCACAGGACTTGTGAAGCGATTAGGTAACCTGGATTGTGTTTTCAATTGTTCAAGTACTTTTAATAACCTGACAATAATTTATGAACGGGCATGGTTTCCTTAACATTTTCCAGATTTCTAATTTAAACAAAGATATCATAGCAATGAAATGTGATTTCATAAGTCACATTTGCATTCCATGTGATAGCGATCGCAAAGATTCTGATCCCCACGCGCTGCGACACGATCCCACAAGGACCCACTCTTCGAAGCCGCCCTCCAATTCGACCATTGGTTCCTCCAACCCCCTCTCTTTATATATTTTCCCAAAAGGCAAGGATTGAAGGAAAAATCAAGGGTCACGACAGTCTTACGATAGAGTTGATATAGAAATAGAAACGAAAACAGATGGAATTCGACGACAATACAATGTATATCAAAATACAGTTAGAATCATCACAGTTAGTCGCAAAAAGTCAAAGTATCGCCATTCGTTCATCACTATACAAGCTCATAATATAAACAAATATACAATTTTACAATAGTAGATGGTCTTTCGAATAGTAACATCATTTTAAGCATTCCATTTGTGCAATATTCAAAGTCATTCACCACTCTTCAACTTTAACATCTACATACTTTTTTTTATGGAAGAAGAAATTCTCGTAAACATTCCGGCCAGACTTTTGTTGACCAAAACGCTCACAGGAGAGATCTTCTTTGGCGCCTGGGAAGCATTGGGAACCTTTAGCGAACATTTCCATTATTCCTCTCGCGACGCCTATTTCGCTTAGGCATGTCTTTAGTGCGGAAGAAAGAGGAGGGAGGAATGTCACATAGTGCAAAATTTCGAATTATGCTTTGGCGATGCCGAGAGCATACTAGCGTTGCTATCTCCACGGACCGCCATCCGGTCGACACAGATTCCCATCCGACGGTCCCGCAGCCTTTGCTGAGGGTGGAGCATCATAAGACTCCCAATGGGAACCGCTTTCACGAGCCGACGCGATAACTTCAACACAGTGTTGTTGTTTATTATTCCGAAAAATGAGAAGGACTATTCTCTTCCCGTTCCTCCGCCGCGAAATAGGACGGTGGATCTCTCGTTCTCGCTTCGACATAACTTCTTCACAGAAGAATGATTTTTATTTATATAAATATGCAGAATAATATGAAAAAATAATTTTGATTTACATATATATTTCCAATTGATTTTTAATTTTTTATTTATAAACAGATATTGTTTGTATTCAGATGCTTATTAAAAAAAATTTGATTTTTTAATTTTGCATATCTGCTATAATAATGTATTCAGACAAATTATTCTTTAAATTTTATATTTTAATTTCATATGGAATATTTGAAAATGTATTCTTATTTAGATTCAGTTTGAAAAATA
>NW_006263664.1:10966-11578 GCF_000469605.1 Apis dorsata | reverse complement strand
CAATAAAAATCTGTTTACGATTTAATTAAAAATAAAATTTTATTATTACTATAAAAAAAAAATAAAAGCTAATAACAACAATAATTTCAGGTACAACAATTTTCATTACAACTACTTCTACATCCGTTACAATTTACTGCTGGAGGTTATATTCTTAACAATAAATTATCAATGTTAGTAAGTATTAATTAGTAAATAAATAAATATAATGTTTGACTTAATTATTTAAAAAATTTAATTTTTATTTTAGTTTTTTAGTACTATAGCAACTTATTTGATCGTATTAATACAAATAAGTTCAACGCCTAATTTGATACAGCCCTTGTCCCATATTTCAAGTCATTAATAGTATTTAATAAATAAAATAATTATCAGATATATAATAAAAATAATTATCAAAATCATGATTTATGGTTATATATTTCATAGCATATTATTGTAATTTATTAGTAAAAAATAATATTGAATAATTATAAATAAAAAAGAAATGCTTTATAAAAACTATACCTAATTCTTTTTTTCACATCGCCCATTAGAATAAAAATATATACTCTATATGTAATTTAATCTCATATATTGATACTATAATAATCAACAAGTTTACTCTTTCGG
>NW_006263664.1:9819-10711 GCF_000469605.1 Apis dorsata | reverse complement strand
CAGTATAAGTTGAAAATTCAAAGTATTCAAAAAGATTTTATTTCACCAAACTATATAAGTATATAAGTATATAAGTATATAGTTATAAAAGTTTAGTTATTGACTATATATAAAGTAAATTATTGAATTTTCGAAAACGTATGATAATAAAAAAAACAATTTTTGTTTCTATCAAGAANNNNATGCTCGAATATTACATTTTGCACAAAAAAAATTTGGTTTTTTGTATTTATCAAATGATTTTTTTTTGTCATTAATCAATGCAAAATGTCCAACATTGTTCAAACGGACATTAGCTGGTGGATGAACTTTCACGTAGACTCTTCTTGAGATTCTTAAAGATGTATTAGTCTCTCAATAGAACGCTCTCTTTTTCTGATAGCTGGCTTGTTTATTTTTGTAAATACTTCAACTACACTTATTCTAAAGTAAAGCAAATTAAACATCTTATTTTTAGGAACATCTAATTGCAATGCTTTTTTCTTGTACACAATTCAAGCATTTATACATACAATATCAATTGAGTAAATATGCGAAGAATCTTCTTTCGCAATCTGATGAATGTGAGATAAATTGATCAGAAAATTTATCTTGTTGATCTCTCCCATATATCGATTATAAACTCGAATAGTTTTTGACCGTTCAATTTACATATTTCTCTTCAATTTTATTCCATCTTTTGCAGATATATATTTTTCCAATTTTGACACAAAAAATTTGACACAATTTTGACTTAATGTCATACCATTGTATTATTATAATTTCTCCATTTTCATTTATAAATTACTTAGTGAAGCCTCTACAAAGTTTTTTCATGTCGTTGTCACTCAAAAATGATAGTTATCGAAGCGATTTTAGCGTACAATTCATATCGTGTATATATTCTTATTTT
>NW_006263664.1:8965-9801 GCF_000469605.1 Apis dorsata | reverse complement strand
TTTGAGAAAAATTATCGAAAATGAAAAGCACATTTTTTTCACTGATTCTTTCTGCTAATTTCAGTATTACTGATGCATCGAAACCAAAAGTTTATTTAGTATGAGAATGGCTGAGAAGGTCCTTATATGAAAACGACCGAAAGAGATAATTTTATACTTTAATATTACATATATCTCTTATTACATTTTTATATATACAAATACAGAATAATTATTAATGTTATCAAGTATTTTGTCAGATAAGAAATGACCACTCTATCGCAGCATTCCTCATATATATAAATCTGCTGCCACGAAGTTCGACAAAAACATACATTTTTTACGGATTAACTTAAATCTGATTTAAGTTTTTCGATTACAATGAAGAATAATTCAACAATTTTTTAATTTTTATTACTAATTTATAACATCGTAATAATTTATTATGATAAAAAATTGATATATCTTTACTATTTTTATCGTTTTATCACTTTAACAATTTATTACGATAGTAAACGTAATAATTGATATATTTTTATAAACTAAAATTAAATTTTAGATTTCTGTGATATTAGTTTTCGAATTATTCAATTATAATTTTTAAGATATTTTAAATGCCACTTTACGTGAAAAACAATTACAGATTATTCATATGCCATGGACTGTTTTATAAATTAATCGTTTTATAAATTATATTAAGATAAACGATAAAATTATATTAAGATAAACGATAACAATTGAAATCTTGACTGAAAAGTTCATAATACATGCAATATAAATAATATCAGCAATCTCAATAAAACTGTCGATCGAAGGAAAAAGTATAAAAAGACTCAGAAGTTTAATTAATTTTGTTG
>NW_006263664.1:5533-8950 GCF_000469605.1 Apis dorsata | reverse complement strand
ACAATATTTAATAGAGTCTATAAATTCCATAATAAAGTGGCAATGGATAGATTTAAGTAGTTACCCCATAATTGAGAGAACACTAGTACTACATACATTCTATCGCGATGATTTTTCACGAAAAAAAAATGATGCCATGCGCTGTATATATATATATATATTCTTACTTAGAACTTTTTGATTGGTTGAAACAATGCAAATTTATTAATAATTTATAATTTAATTTAATAATAATACTTAATTATTATAATACTTAACCGTGCGAAAATTGAAACATTATATAATATAATATTAATTATAGTTTCTTGTATATTGAAATCCTATGAATGTTCATTTATAAAAAAATATAATAAAAATTAAGTATAAAAATTAATTATCAATAAAAATTAATCGAATTTGAGAAGGTTAAAAATACAATAAAGTAATTTAAGATAAAAATTAAATAAATATGTAAAAAGTAATACAAAAAAGAAAGGAAATACAAAAGCTCATTAAATTAGAAAACATAGAAAAATGGATTAAAGCGTAATTCTTAGCTTGGCACCTTTTTCAAAAAAAAAAAAAAAAAAAGAAAAAAATTATTAATGAAAATTATTGAATCTTTCTAATAAAATATTTTTCATATACACTTTTTAAGAGAAAATTTAAAAAGAAAAGAGAAATTTTGGACAATGATGCCAATTAGCAGCTCTTAAAAAACCAGATCTTACCACGAGGACGTGACTATCATCGCATCGAAACACTAAACTAAAACTAACCTAAACACCTAAAACTAAAAAATTAAATGCAACAAAAATTAAATATATTAAAAACATATAAATAAAGTACAAAACATTAAAATTAATAATTAATATAAATGAATTAGAAAAATGTAAAATATAAATAATTGATAATTGAAATGAATTAATAATTAATGTTAAATAAATTATGAAAAAAACAAAAGAAGAAAAAATAAGAAATAATAATTAAATAAATCTCAAAAAAAAAAATTAATTCGGAATGAAATGATTATTTAAATTAGTGTTTTACAATAGCAATTTATCGCTTGCAATTAATCACGTTGTGACAATAACGAGGCTTAATTTATGCCTTGATATTATTTTCATCTATCTTATTTTACTTATTATAATTAATAATAATGTAAATTTTAAATTTATAATACGTAACAAATATATTCTTATTTCATTTAAAGCGAAAAAAAGAAATTATATAATTAATTTATATCAAGAATTGCAATGCTTAGTAAGAGAGAGTTCAAAATATTCTATAAATTTTACATGCAATCCAGTTGTAATGATTGAGAAAAATAATTAATTGCGCAAGGTTTAGATTGGAGTGCATATATGCATATATGCGTAGTTCTTGACTTGCCATCGATTTCCATCATAATAAATGATAAAATATTTTTAAGTTTAAAATATTTTATAAACTTTTTAACGAAATGAATATTTTTTTTTGACGTGGACAAAAATTTTGAAAAAAAAAAATTGGAAATCGATTACCGGGTCTCATCAGCGAGATGGTAATTATATCGACTCACATTCAATTAAATTGAAAAATAAATCAAAAAATAAATGTGGAATAGATAAAAGAATAAATAAATAAGAAGTTAAAGAATAAATCAAGAATAAATTTAGAAATGAATAGATGAAAAAATAAATGAATAAATAAACAAAATATAGATTAAAATAATAAACTATAAATTAAAAAAAAAAAAGAAATAAATAGGTAAAAGAATAAGTGAATAAATAAATGAGTGAAAATTATATATTAAGAAATACCTTATAAAATAAATGTTTAAATGAATGTGCAGATGATTAATAATATGATAAATAAATGAAGCGATAAGTAAATATTGATTAAAAAATAAAATAATATACGATAGTAATGTATTAAATAAATTTTATTTCATTATTCACATTAAATGATTAAAAAATGTTTTCGATATTATAAAAATTTAGTTAAAATATTATTGATCTCTTCGACACGTAAGTTCGTTAAGATGTGATAATATTATAAATTATCTATCCGCTCTATCGCATCGTATGTATAGGAAATCGCTGCCACTGTCACAAAGTTTGATGAAAACGTACGTTTTCTATCGATTGTGCCAAATGACGCAATGATTTATTTGGTTTATCGAGTACAATGACGAATAATTTAACAATTTTTCAACTTTTATTACTAATTTATAACATCGTAATAATTTATACGATAAAAAATTGATGTATCTTTACTATTTTTATCGTTTTATCACGCCTTTAACAATTTATTACGATAGTAAATGTAATAATTGATATATTTTTAATATATAAACTAAAACTAAATTTTAGATTTCTGTAACATTATCTGTGATTTTCGATTCAACTATAATTATTCAATTATAATTTTATTAAAATATTTTAAATGCGATGTTTTCATTTTACGTGAAAAAAAATTGTAAATTATTTGTATATTATGGACTGTTTTGTAGCTATAAATTAAAATGACAGAAATGATCAATCAAGAATAGCGGTGCAATATTAAATAAGAATTTGTGAATAAAGAAGGATAATTGATATTGGATAATAGGGGATAATTCTAATTTTGTTTGCTAATAAAAATTTCTGCTAAATCGTGGTAATTGAATTTAAATTAAAATTCAAATAATCATGCAACATTTAATCCGTTAAAAAACATAACATTTTGTAAATTTAGATTAATATATGTGTAATTGATTGATGAGATTGAATAAGATTTTAATATTCCATTTTCCTCAGAGATCTATGATCGTTATTTGATTTTTCTGTTAAATTCTAAAATCATNATAATATATAATAATATATAAATTTCTTCGGGATTGGAAAAATTTTAAATTCGTTCTTGTAAAAAATTTTCTTTAAATAAAACAATAATTTTATAATAATAGCTAACGCAAATAAAAAATTAGAATTTATTTAAAATTAAATTAATTTAAAAAATAAAAGTTTTTTTTAAATTAAAAGTTAGATTAAAATAAAATTAAAAATTAAAAATTAAAGTAATTAAGAAATTTAAAGATAAAATCGAAAATTAATCAATAAATTAAAAATTGAAAGTTAGAATAAAATAAAATTAAAAGTTAAAAATTAAAGCAAATTAAGAATTAAATTTAGGTAAAAATTGAACTCGATGTATCTTTTACAAAAATTTGATCAAGAAAGTGATTCTTAAATCATGATCTTTTTTCTCTGAAATCGCGACACGACCTAAAGTAACGATTGGATTTGAATATATTTTATCTGTTCATATTACGAAAAATAATTTTTCTATTATAATTCAATTCAATTATTGTTAGATTTTTGTTATTAATTTATATTACAATAATATATTTAAAAATTAATATATTCTTACGTATTACAAATACAAATTAAATCTATTTTTACATTTTTTTTTCTA
>NW_006263664.1:3854-5353 GCF_000469605.1 Apis dorsata | reverse complement strand
TATCAAAATATTTTAAATATAATTTATTAATATTAAAAATAATTATAATCATAAATTAAAATCGCCAATCAATTGAAAATAATCACGATATGAAGAAATGATATATTAGAAATAAAATTTCTAATTTTTGCTATATTAAAACCGATTGAAAGAATTCTTATATTATTTCAATATATAATAATTTTTATTCAGTTTTATATGATTTTATGCTTTTCTTCTGTTTTTTTTGTTTTGTTTTTAACTTATTTTTAACTCTTTTCCTATATTTTAAATTTTATTTATTATATATTTGATTCCTATGATGAATTTCTTTTTAAACTTTTTTATTAATTATTCATTATTATCAATTGAATTATATTTCAATTTTCGCGCGACTAAAATGAATAAGAAACCGTGCCAATCAGGAAACTGTTATAATTCAACATTAAGACGAATCAGTACGCATGGCATTAGTCTATTGTCAAAAATCATAGAGAGGAATTGCGTTATATATCGATATAGATATATTTGATATTTATTGGATTTGATGATTTTATTTGTAGATTATTAATGTTTTTTTTTAAATTAATATATATGTTTTAAATCATTTTTTACAAGTATTATTATATTTGAAATTGAATTGATTTTCTCGTCATCATCAATAATCTATACTAAAAACATGCGATGTCGGATTTGAATTTAGTTATTATTTTATTTTAACATTTAATGTAAAATTGGTTTTACGGTTCTAATTTCTATATTTATATTTGTGGAGATTATCGTTTAATTAAATAAACTGGAGATTAGATAATTAATAGAATAATTTCAAAAATATAATAGGTTATGCATCATAATTTTAGTGCAAATATAATAAAATATCTAAATCTAATAATAAAAATATCTAAATTGATTTATTTAAAAATAAAGATATATAATATAATAAATAAAAATATGTAGAAAATAGTAATTATTATTTCTTTTTCATTAATTATTCAATTTCTTTTGCTTTTTAATCATATATAAAGTAATTAAAAAATAAAAATAATGAGACGAGATTGTTGTCAATTTCATATATATTCTCATATATTAAATGTTAGCATTCGATTCTTCAAAGCTAAGAATGTTTCTTATAATAATTCTGTCTGTTTAGAATAAAATGTATCGTTTTTATATTTATTTTGATATTACATTTAAGGTAGAAAATATTTTATTTTCGGATAATCGATGATTCATGACTGTATATCGTTCGATATATTTCGATTTGTTGCCGAACCATATCTTCTTCCTTGTCCAATTCGATAATTAAAATCATAATGTGAGATATCATTTTTCCGTCAAAAATCGTGACTTTAAATGCTTCACTTCAAGTGACTAATTTATCGTGTAATTTCTTTTTATTATATTCCTTGATTATTTTACTTTTCTTATATATTGTTATTTAATTTATTCAATAATTTATAATATTATTTATTATATATTATTGTAATTGATAATTTTTTCAGAAGAAATAATTTATTTAA
>NW_006263664.1:2739-3830 GCF_000469605.1 Apis dorsata | reverse complement strand
TTTTATTAAGCTATTATATTATTCATGAAATTATCAATTTCTAAAATATTGAGCTTGATTATTAGCTTATTTTAATACAATTACATTAAAACATTTTTAAAAAAATTTTATATATTTATTCTAAAAATTTCTATTTTTTTAATTTAAATTTTATTATTTTTTCTGCAGGTTATTACTTTACTATAAAGCAGGAAAAAAAATTTTAATATGAACAATCGTTTCAAAAATCGTTCAACATAATAACTAATCAGATAAGTGGTAACATTTGATTTTTCATATAAAAAATATATATATTTTTATTTTCTTCATTATTATTTTTTACTATAACAATATATATCTATTTGATAAATAATTCATAATAGATACAGATAAATTATTAAAAATATTATGCTAGAAAAGATTAAACAAATTACATTTTTATTTCGAATATTTTTGATTACGTTTCGAATATACATTAGAATTAATGCAATTATCGATTACACAAAGAGATAATTATCTTTATTAAATATTTTCCATCAATTTAGAATTTCATCTTTCTTATTTCAATTTTTATTTCTTAAAATTTATTAAATAATCATTATATATACAAGGTGTTAATAAACGTGTGGGACACCTTTGGAGGATGGATTCTAGACATCAAAACAATGAAAAAAGTTCATGAAATCCGATAAGGCTTAATTATAACGAGTTATAAGCATTTTAAGTTTGTATTAAATGGAGCGAGACGGCGAAAGAGCGAGAACGCTCAGCTGGATGTGCAGCAATACCGTATTACAATGTCGCTTGCGTAGCGGAGCCCCTCAATGAAAATAAATACTAATATTTTTTTATATACAATTAATTATTTCAAATGAATTTCAATATAAGATAATATACAATATATATAAATATTGTGTAATGATAAACTATGAAATATCTTTATGTCATTTAAAAAAAAAATTTAATTATGCAAATTAAAATCTATGTAATTAGTTATTTAACAAAAACTTACCTCAGATAAATTATAGCAAATTCCACAATATTTGGAGTTATATGATGATTATACATTATTTAATTTAAAATTATAAATGAATCATTGTATTTCGTTCAAT